>NW_010429525.1:54140-59084 GCF_000710305.1 Buceros rhinoceros silvestris
TGCCGCTGACATTGCTGTACTTCACCCCATGAAAGAGGGTTCCTGCTGTCCCTTCACAGGCCCTGCCTGCGCGTGGACTGTCGCTGCTGCTCCCAGCCCTGGCTGCACTACGTGCTGCCGCCATCAAACAGACCAGTAGGTTTGTTTCTATTGCTTTTGTTTCCTTAACTGCAGTTTAACCCTGGCTGCACCAGTTTTCTAATCCTGTACAAACTTGTTAATCTCTTGTTTGTTGTTCTGTATAGAATATCTTTCTATTGTTATTAAAACTGCTTTAGTTTCCCAAACTTAAGAGAGGCCTCACCAACTTCTTATCTCTCTTCTTAACCCTTTCTCCTGGAACAGGAGAAGGGCTGATTAGAGAGAGGGTTTGATTGGCCAGCCTCCGCCAACGAGTGACAATATCCATCCCCTATTCCTGGCAACTCTCCTCTTTTTATTATGTTTTATCTAAGAATACTAGGACAAACAAGCTCAGTTATACTTAAAAATCAAGAATAATGTAAGCATATTAACTGACAAAAATTGTGAGAATTTATGTCTGGCAGAGAGAGGTGCTGATGTAGTACTTTGAGGAAAATTAGATTAATATACAATTATTATAATCTTTTCCTTTGAGTTTATTAGAGGAGTTAACATTTTATTCTTTGTTTTTCTTTTTTCTTTTCTTTTTTTAACCTGAAAAAGACATATTCAAGTTTCAGAAAGGAAAAATCCTATCCTTCTCTGTAGTGGCAAAAGTTGCACATTTTCTTTTAACTGTTGAGGATAGGATTGAGAAGGAAAAGAAACACTAGAACAAAAATTCCTAATTCTTCCTGCCCACCTCACCCTCACCTGGATCCAGCTATTAGTATGCCATGTGGCATTCACAGTGCTGCTTTTCAAAAACCTGTCAAACTCAAAGGAGGGGACATTATAAGGATATTGAATATTTCCATCTAGGGGTCCTTGCATTTATCATGGGCTGTGTATAAAGAATTGAGATACAGAAGATTAAAGCAAGGCATCCACATTCACACAACATATAAATGGCAGAAAAGAGAATTTCAGAATTGCTGAGGTTTTGACGCACATACTAAATCTCAAACCCTGCTTCAGCTCCAGCAGTTCACTTGCTTGAGAGAGTGTAACTGGATATTCAATTGGTTAAAAGGTTGTTCTCTCCTGATATAACACACCTAAAATATTTTGTTAAATGTGGAATAAATCTCGTTGACCAATATAGACAAGAATATTTTTATAAGCAACTCCTTATTTTTTCTCCAGATCTGTTATGTGTGGTGAAAAGTCGTATGATATTTGTTGTGTTTTACGTTCAATCCACTGCATTACCTTTCAGGCTTTTTTTTTTTATTTAAAGATTAAATCTGGCATATGCTCAAAAATCAAGTCCTTTATAAGACTTTCAATTGCTAATAATTTGTGTCAGGTAATGGATCTTCTCCTTCCAAAGATATACAAATTGTTTTGTTTGTTACTTTATAAAGTGTAGCTTGAAGCATATAGATGGAACACGTATGTTAGAGTCCTAAGCTGCCCTTAGCTTCCTCTGCAGTGGAGTTTTTTCAGTGGAGCAAGAAAAATTTCCCCAAATGTTCACCAAGATCTTAGATATACTCACTTTCCCCCTGGACCTACCTATATCCCTGCATGGATTATAACATCATATTAAGGTAGTGAACTTACGAGTCTTCACTAAAGTGCCAAGAAAAAGCAGAAGCTTTGTGTTTTGATTTACATATTCTATATTTCTATGTATTTATTGAATCTTAAACAACTAATAGTAAGCTGAGTATTTGTCCTCCTTCAGGATTAAAATGCTCAGAATCTTCAAAATTAGCATCACTGAATCGTATTATGGATCAGATTGGACAAGATTTGTCATACTTGTTATTGATTTAGATTATTGATAAATTGAAATTATATGAAAAAAGAGAATACATATTTATGTTACTAAAAGTAGAGAGTCTAATGAATTGTCTGTAGTTTAACATCTGAAATCTGAATAATGACATCCTAATTAGCATTCAAAAGCATACTGAGGTTGAAAAGTGTTGCGGCAGGAGTGAATGTAATAGTGTGAAAGATTTACACTTACATCTGGGGAAGTCACAGCACATTGGATGAGCTCCAGCAGGTAAGAAACCATTTTGTAGTAAAGGCAATTGGATGTCACAGGATCAAAGGAGCACTTGAAGTGTTAGAGGAAATTACTACACAAGTTTAGAAGAAAGGTTTTCTCCCTCATGCAAAGCATGCACTGGCTGTTGTATGGGGCCAATGAAAGAGGTGACTGTATGTCCTCAGGTGAAACATGAACAAAAATGTCAGGAGGCTATGGCCAAAGTGATTAGGGAAGCATGTTGTGGCATGCAGATTACACTGTGCTTTGGCATAGGGGGAGACTTACAATGTAAAGTTTCAAACCGAGTTCAAGGGAAATCCCCACAAGAGGTGAAGGCTAAAGGAAGATTCATTTATTTTGTGTAGTGGTAGGATGGGTTTTGTTTTGGCAAGTAGTTCCAGGTTTGGACCTAAGAAACAAAGCGACTTTTTGTAAAGGGTGTAGGAATATGTAGGTTACTCTCTTGCTGATTTTTGGCACATAAATTTGATCTGGTCTTTTTCATGATCCATTGCTTCCATAGTCCTACCCTGAAAAGAGGGGTTTTTATAAAATATTAAACAAATGTGTTCAATGTAACTAACTGTTTTCTTCCCTGAGATAGTCCTAATGTTGATTAAGTGGCCTTCAACCTGCCTTCAGGTGTTAAATTTAGGATCTTCATCAAAAAACAAATTAAAAACTCTTCTTGAGTCCAAAGATTGGAGCTTGCCAGGATGATTATCAAGGTATCAAAAGGCACGCAAGCAGCAACTCATATAAAAAGTGAATGCTGACTTCAGGATTAGGAGTTTTGAAAGTCTTTGAGGTTAGTCTGTCTTGGTTCCCCTTGAAAATAAAAATGGCAACAGAATTGATTTAGATGAGAATGTAGTGAGCTTAACCAAGAGCACATCTGCAAATCGTACTCTATGAACATCTAATCCTGAGAGATTCAGTTACAAAAAGCATACGTAGGATTTTTTTCAGCTTTCTTCCCATGGCTATGTAAAAACTAACAAGCATTTTGCAAGAATGAACTTGTAAAAGGAAAAATCGTCTCCTTATCTGTTCTACAAATAGTCACATACTCTAAATCTGTGTTTTGTGTAGTAACTGTATGTGTTAATACACAGCTAGTACGTGGTCTGTGTAAGGTAAAATGCACATAGTCACTGGAATAGAAGATCCTCTTTAGTGAACTCCTTTTGTTTTTAGGGGAATCGCACATGACAACTTAAACAAAAAGATTTTGTCTGTGAACTCATTTATTTAATCCAAAATATGAAGATTAATTACTACCCAGCTCATATTCCTCAATGAACCTATTTCATGATTTTAAAGGTCAATGGCTTAGTGATCATACATAATTTAAAATACTTTTGAAAACTAATGTTTATCCATGCCTCCACTCATCATAATGTGTAGGGTATTTGTGGGAATTTGGCACAAAAGGTCGAGATGTTTGTGAACACAAGATTCTTATGTTTTCTCTGGGAGTGGTGATTCCTTGAGCTGGCATAAATAATGGCTGAGGGAGGGAGTCTTGTGAAGATAAGATGGCTCTTATTTGGCTAAGTGAAGAAAGCCAGGAAATGATGGAGTCTCACTGTCTGAGTGAAGACCTTTGCCTGATTAAGTGCAAAATTAATATTAAAATTCCCACCCCTCAATATGCTAAAGAGCCCAAACTAGTACATGCTAAACAGATATGACTCTGTTACTCAGCTCTCCACTCAAATCATGCTAAAAGTCACCTAAGAGGTAGAGACAAATAGAGTTAGGATATAAAAAGCCAAAAGGGGTAATACTTGGCTGGGGGGAAAAGACTGAACACTCAGCAGAGATAGTTGACAGGCTATATTCCTCTTCCTCCACTCAAGACTGGGACATCTTCTTAGTAAAGACTGCGCTCTCACCATATGGTGAAAATACCCAGGATAGTTTCCTTTTTGCTATCATTACTGTTACATATTAGCTATTAGCTATTAGCTATTGCAGTAAGTGCATTTATCAATGGCAATTCTGAATCTATTATATCTGTCACTTTAATAAACTTTTTATTATTTTTATTGACTTTGCAAAACTGTTTCAGCAAAAGTCCTTCAGGCTCTGGCAGGCAAATGACAAACTCTTAAACATTCTTTTGCTTTTGTGAGACAGTTTCAGTGCAAGGCTTTCAGGCTCTGGCAGGCAAAAGTTAAACTCCTTTATCAATGGCAATTCTGAATCTATTATATCTGTCACTTTAATAAACTTTTTATTATTTTTATTGACTTTGCAAAACTGTTTCAGCAAAAGTCCTTCAGGCTCTGGCAGGCAAATGACAAACTCTTAAACATTCTTTTGCTTTTGTGAGACAGTTTCAGTGCAAGGCTTTCAGGCTCTGGCAGGCAAAAGTTAAACTCCTACCTTTAGTGCAACAGTATTGAGATGAGAAACCTGGAACTAAGAGGCCTCAGAGTTTTTTGAGAGTGTGCCGAACTGTGAGGACACGCACCATGTGCTGGCCCTTGCCCTCAGGGCCAAAGGATAGGCACCAAATTGTTTTATCTATTCATCCAGATCACATTTTCTTCCAGAGCTTTTGCAACCCTAAATGCATTGCCAGTGACTGCAGAATTTCTCCTTATTCAAGATATTTTTGCACAAAAGGAATCTGTATCTCCCCTGCTAAAATCTGCTATGGTATGAGAGTAAAAAGCCTGAAGAATATAGTTGATCCTGCTGTCTCTCCAAAGGCTGTGCTATACTATTTGCTATACACTGCTGTGCTATATACTATTTGTTGCCTTTATTTGAACTTTTTCTTTTATTTTCTTTAAATAGGCATTCCT
>NW_010429525.1:59175-64981 GCF_000710305.1 Buceros rhinoceros silvestris
ATTCCTGATTATGAGGACAAAATATTGTAAATACAGGGACAGAATACAGTTTTTCTTTAGTCACCTTTTTTCCTTTTATCTCAAATAGAGTTTCTAAACTTAAAAGCGGCATCACCGTTTGACACTGGCATCATGCTTAGTGTTACTACTTCATCTGCCTTGTCTTTATACATTTCTTAATCTCTTTTTTTGATTGCTATTTCTAACTTCTATTTCTCTTTTTGTAAATTGCAGGTTCATATCTGAAAAAGACACTCTGACTGAAAGAAAAAACTCTCAAACCTCATGGAATAAAACTAATGTAATAGAGGATAACAAAATAAGTCTGCCTTCTTCCTTCAGGAAATCAAACTACCCTGGTATTTATCATCTATTAGATAGCACTTATTCTTCAGGTTTTTTAGTTAAACAAAGGAGGTGCATTCTATTTACATCACTCTCTAAAAGGATTTTGCTGTTATTTATAAATTTCTGACAAATTTTGAGACATGTTCAACAACCGTAGAGATTTCTGCAGTTCTGACCACCATACTTTTTCATTCACTGGAAATGAGAAGTGAATCTTTTGTCTGTATTGCTCTATTATTTACCTGTTTTTCATTATATGTGGCTCTTTAACTGGGTGAGAATGATCTGAAGCAGGGTTTCTGTTAAGTTCTTGTTTCCTTTGCAATCAATACAGAAAGCAGGAATAAGAAGAGGAACCTAAGGTAAAAAAGGAACTTAAATATGAATAGTTATTTAACTAAGAAAATAAATAGGAGAGAAGAAACTTAAAATGGGAAACAGAAAAAAAAGAAATGTTAAACAGCATTTTCTATGTAATCCTATTAATTGAGAGTACAAGTCTGCCTCCAGTATAACCTATCTTTAGATTTATAAGAAGAAAGATGTACAAAAGAAGCAGTAGAAATGACAAGGAAAGAGTAGTCAGAAAATTCTAGTGCTTGCAAGATCATGGGCAAAGTAGCTGTGCTATACAAATACCCCAGAGCTGTTAATAAAGAATTTGAAGGAAAAAACCTCCCTCGTTTTGACTCCCTGAAGTTTTTAAACAGGAAGTTTCTACTTTTGTGTCCTGTGATTTTTTCAAAGTAAAGGCAATTCAATATACCAGAAATCACAGTGGAAAACACATTCTCTCAACATTTTCAAATATTTACGGTCAGCAAATTTGGGTAATGCGAAGAAATATTCTTTATCCTTTTAATATCTTAAATGTCCAAATGGCTCATCTGCTTAGCGTTTAAAGTCTCCTTTTCCCTGGCAAACCTTTTCAACATAGCCACAACATAGATAAATAAGCATGGATGAATACAGAAGGGTTAATTTGGAGCAGGAAAATGTATTTTGGTTTGAGACTTACAATACGCAAACGGTTTTCATTTCTGTCTCAATTATAACATAAACCTAGAAAAGCTAGAACTAGATTTCTCATGCTTACGTGTTTCTTTCTTTCTTTCTTTCAATTTACATTCTTTACAAATACTGGCCATAGGAGCCATTTTTAATGTTTCTAACTGTGCTTTCACCTCTCTGTTCACATATAAAAGGTTATAAAACAAGCCCTCTCTAAACAGGAGTAACTGTCTGATGCAAAAGTGGTGATATAATACCATCAACCATTCAGAGTCTAAACCCCATCAGTCCTTGAATGTCATATGTAACATATTTTAGAGCCAATGAGACATTCCATTTTAAATCTTATTATGCTTTAAAATTAGAGAACAACCATCCACACTTTTCCCCTTTACCCTAGTTTTCAGCTAAAGGCATAGATTAAATCAAATACGGTTTCTTTATCTTTTTCCTTATGAAGTGCCAAGAAAGTGTTTAAAACTCTGAACTCTTGTGAACGCCTCCAGAGCCCTTACCCAATCCACTTCAAATATGGTCAAAAACTATGCAACAGTATTAGCTGTGACCTGCCAAGTTTGAGGTCATTCCTTTACTTGCAGTCACAACTGCAAAATAAAATTCAATTAAGCAGAGTTATGCTGCTTTACAAAGTATTCTAGTCTGCCTCCGTTGTGTAATGTGTAATACTTGTGCTTCATGTATATTTGAAAAAACAGCTGTGACAACACATGAAATATATCTGATATTTTTAGATCTACCTATCTTTTGCTGTCTGTAAATACCTTTCCACCTCTTTTGAGATCATGATTTTCATATCTGGCATGCACAATATCACCTCCTTCTTTGGGTAATTACATGGCAGAGTTCCTGAAAACCTTGTCCCTTTTATTAAAGCCTACAATATCTTCCATCCATCGTTTTGCTAAGTGTTCTCTGTCTGTGGGGTGTTGATGATGTAATTCAGATCTTCTTGCAAGACCTCACCTAAGGCCAATTATATTCTAATTGTGTGACTTTACAGCTTCTTGGGAAAGGAGGAGGAGATCACTTCGTATTATATTTTTTACTGGTTAGGAGCCGAGAAGTGACATGCAGAAGATACAGGTATTACATACTAAAATTGTGTGAACATTTTCTGTAAATAGAATGCGACCTTGCAAAAATCAATGTGTCTAATGCATAATGGACATCCAGTGACTCTGTATTAAAGGTTTCTATTTTAAAATGTTTTATGAGGTTAAGTGTTTCACTACCTTTAGGATGTAGGTTTGGAAAACTGCTACTGCAATTAAAAATGTGATTATTTTTCTTTTATTTTCACTTTATTTTTGGCTAGTGATTGTAGGGAAGACAAGGCTTAAAACTAGCTTTGTGGTGAGCAAGGAAATACTGAAAAGGCAATTCATAAAGGTAGATGGGTAAAAGCAAAGACAAGTCTTAATCCTGGAAGAGGAAACGCAGATTTAGACTGTAAATAAGGTGACAACAGTTCACAACAAATAGTTTAAGTGTAATAAATCTTCAGAGAAGTTTAAGAACATTGTAGACTGTTCATCAGCTGAAGTTTCTACATGGTTATTAAGGTTCCTTAAACTTACCCTGAGTTTACTGTTGGAACAAACTGAAACAGAGTTGTGCTGATTTTGTGAACACTGATAGGAAAGTTTCATGCCTGCAAACATTTTCCCCAATTATTAATAACGCTTTGCTCTGAACCCATCAAATATACACATGTAACAACATATAGAAACAACAGAAGAAACAGAAGAGAAAAACATCCAAGCTTTTTAAAAGAAACTGCAGTATCATACATTAACTTCTCGGATCACAACTTATACTCGTTATGCTTCTTAGTACATAAAGCAAGACCTCTTGACTTTTAATAATTTTAAATGATTGGTTAGAAACGGTTGCTTTATTGCTGTCTTCAAAGATATCCACAATGACCAAAAAAAAAAAGCATTTGCCTCAACTGCGTATTAATTTTCTCAGGTACTAAAATTCATCAGATTAAACAACAAGCAAACAAAATCAGAAGTTGTCAAAGAACAATCCTACATTGCCTTTAAAAAACGTTCAAGCAAGTTGTCTTACAGGATCATGAAAGAGAAAAATCTTCAACTCTTCATTAATATGAAGGCAAAATCAATGTTTTCATTTCGGAATGCATGACTTGGTAAGTTCTTTTAATTAATGCTCTAAAGAGAGTTGGAAAAACTGATACTTAGTCTATTTGGTGAAAATATAAATCATACTCTAAAGAAAATGGCTGTAACAAAAAATCCCAGAAGTTAGATTAGTATAAAGAATGTACACAGCATTTCAGTTTGAATTCTTCTGTACTAAATGAGAGCCAAATAACCAGGTGTCTACATGTATCTGTGTATACACATGCATGTACATCACATTTCAAACCTAAGATGAGATGACAGGAGTAATTTTATGCAGTTTTTTTTAAAAGTCAGACGGCTTCTTCCATAAGGAGAATGAAATCAGCTGCATATCTCCAGTGTGATTTCAGTGCAGCATATTCTCAACGTTGCCAGGCAAAAACCTTTTGCTAATGTATACTTGCAGCTTATGTGACTTAACCTCTTACTTACCTTACAGAAATTTTTCTTTGTTTTTAAACGCTTCAAAAGCCATCTGGATATATATGTCTGTTAGAATCTCCATATTAATATTCTTCCCCTTTTCTCAGAGGATATACCAAGCATATTCCTCATATAATTTTCTGGCTTTCAGTGGATATATGCCTAAGGTGAATGTGGCCTGTAAGATTCCCACTTCTAAGCCCAATTCCTGGAGCAGCTGAATTGCTAATCAAACTGAAAGTGATAACCACTGGGTGAAATCCTACTGCCTTAGGGTGGTTTTTCTCTCTTCTTAGGAGAATCAGGGTTTTGTTTTCTATTTCCATTTTTTTCTAGGATAGAAAAATGAGGAAGAATACTTTGGACATTATAGAAAAAAGTTTGAGTGTTATAAATTCTATTAATAATATTGAATTCCAGAGCTACACCACTTTCAGATGTTTTGTAAATCTTTCAATCTTACCATTCTTCTGAAAAATTTATGCACCGCGAAATAAACATTTTAATATATTTTTAACTTTTATATCCTTCACCACACCACCCAGAAAATAATTCTATATTTTAACTGAAAGACAGGAAAATAACTCAGGAAAGCCTGCTTTAGAGGTCTTCCTTCTTGAAACAAAACTGAATTTTGGTACTGAGAAGGTTAAAAAAAAAATTTCCATAAAAGGACTTTGCCATATCGATCTTTGTTTTATTTCACCTCTTCATTTCGTCTTTTAGATAATGTATGGACTTGTTTTTAATTTTATAATTTGTTGTGGATCTCTTTAAAAATTAAAATTTGGAAATCATATTTAGAAATTCCATATTATTTGATATTAGTTTAAAAGAAATCATCATAATACATTTTTAAAGATCCAAATGTGGCAATTGATGAATTTCACTTCCGTAAAGGGTCCTGGCTAATGTCACGTTTGTGCCATAGCAGAAATTTTTTCAGAAAGATATAAAGCCCTGTTTCTCAGAGTGGTTAAGGTAGTAAGGGAGGTTGTCTAATCTAACCCCCTCCTCAAGCAGGGTCACCTACAGCAGGTTGCCTCCACAGCCTCTCTGGGAAACCATTTACAGTGTTTGACCACCCTCACAAGGGATCTCTTCCCACCAGATGATTCTCTCATTCTGTGAAATTGGCCAGGAGTTGCACACAGGTATGTTCATGTGATCAAAAGCTAGCCCTAAACAGCAACTGAGTACCCGCACTTACGATTTATGTACATAATTCTGTTATCCCCTATCCTAAAAGAGTGATATTTCCTACCAGAAGTGCTAAGAAAAATTAGAAAAAATAGAAGCAGCCACTTCCAGTTTTGTGATGAATGAAGGTGAATTATTGGTGGAATGAACAATTGGTTAGACTTGATGATCTTAAAGGTCTCTTCCAACTTAAATGATTCTGTGATTCTATTCGACAATTGTACGATTTAAAAAAAAAAAGATACTAAAATGTCCAGATTTTGAATTGGAAGGGGAGAATTTGCGTGTGCTAGGAAAACCCAATCAAGACAACAATGATGATAAGTAATGGCAAGGGCTTGAATTAGATGCTTTGCATTATAGGTCTGTGACTGGATTAGAGACAACTCTTACACAGATTTATTGCATCATGTTGCCTATGCAGCAGGTGTGCAAGAAGGAGAGAATGATATTCAAATCAGGCCAAATACTCAAACTCATATGTTAATGAATTCTAAAGCTTTTTTTGTGACAATGAAGTATGATAAAGCTACCAGAAAGCTCAAGGTCTGTGATGACACAGGATGGAGAACATCCAGCGCTTAAGGTCCTCAGATTCACATTGCTATCAGGTGTGTTCACCTAGCATTAGTCCCACACCTTCTGGCTTGTCA
>NW_010429526.1:0-7556 GCF_000710305.1 Buceros rhinoceros silvestris
AGTCCAGCCAGCCAAGGATTATTAGTAGGCTGGGCATGCTCGAGTGTTGTGATGGTCCTTACTCAAACAAATGCTGGACTGGAGACCTTGAGGTCCTTTCCAGCTGACATTGGTTTTTGACATGATCCTACTGAGGAGCTTGAACTCCAGTTGAAGTCCAGTTCTGAATTCTGTACCCTGCCTCTTCCTTCTTCCATTCACATATCGGTCTACATCCCTTTCTCCTATCGCAGTATTTATCATTACTTGTGACACTAAAAAGCTGGATCCAGATGTTGTGGCTGGAATTTGGCTGTGCTCTATGGGGGTGGGTGGGAGGCTGGTATTACAGCTGTCTGTGTAGTTGGAAAGATCATACTTCTATGAAGTTCATCAGTGGAATTAAACTCCTGCCTTGAAGGACAGCCCTTGGAGCTTCATCCTTTATTGATGTGCAGTCCTGAATGTGTATTTTGGGGGAGAGCTTTAGCAAGTATAAAACTTAAAAGTATAAAAAGTTAATACTTTAGAGCAATGGCTTTAGAATGGTAAGAAACAAACATACCAAAAGAAACAAAGCACACCAAAATATTCCAGATATTACTGTTACATCATAGGTGGTATTATTTTGAGATTCAGTGTAGTTTTCTGAAACTTTGTCTAGGAAAAGACATACAGTATGAAATCATTCTTTATTTGAAAATCCATTTCGCTGCCGTTCACTTTAGAGTAACTCCAGATTCAGTCTTCGAAACGCTAGTGGCTTCAACCTGCGGTAAGTGAGAGGGAGGCAGAGTAATGCCAACAAAATGAGGAAAAATGTGCACTCCAGCACCTTCTAGTACATGGAGAAAAACCATTACTTGTACATAAAGGAATACTTAGATTTCCTAATTTGATACTAATGAGCCATTGCAGCATAACTGGGTTGACAGTAGAATAAGCTTCCCCAGCAAGACCTGCTTTCTGCAATGTTTCCAGGTTATTTGATCTCTTTGAAGGGTGAATCTGAGCTTTTGAGGGGTTTTTTTTGTGCCTTAAATTCATATTCCATTTTAGTATTGACCAGTGGTCCTGGTATCCTGAGTTTGCCTGTTAACCAGTGCCGTGAATTATCAAATAATGTCATTGGCCAAGTCAGCTGTTAATTCTTAAAGTTTTTATTCCTCTCAGTGTGTCCCAGTGGAGGAATTACATACTGCAAATTGTACCCATTTTGTTGTCATATGAGAATAGAGGGAGAAATCAGCAGAAAAGTTTAAGAATTACTGTCTTGAGTCTCCTCTTCCAGTAAAGGTTTTAAATCAAGTCTGTGCAGCTACTCTGGATTTGTACTTGTGTTAGGTAAAGGCATCATGTGGGCAGTAGGAAAAGCAAGGTCTCTAATATCTTACCTCACCGAAAACACTATGGAAATAACACTGATTATATGGTGTAAGATCTATTTAAATGCCTTTAGACCTTCACTATTAACTACTTAATTAGTAAAGGTTTGAGGAAGTCATTTCATATTGGTATGAGATGTTAAAATAACAAACAGTTAAGATTTACTGTCTACTTTTTACTTTCTTCCTGCCACTTTTTTGGTACAAATTATATAGCTTTGAGGCTTTTGTGTTAACAACTGCTATTAAAATTGTTATATCTTCAAAAATCAGAATATCTACCCCATTTAAAAAACTACTATTACACTTACAACAAGGGGTTCTGTGCTGAGACATGTCTCTGCCATCACTACTGAACATACTATTAGATATCTAGATTTACCTGTCAGATTTATTTGCATGATTCATCTCTCAGTAACATGTTTTTCAGGCTTTCCTACCTCAACTGTATTTATAGTGCATTCCCATTCCAAAAAACTATCAACATCTGGGAACAGCAAGACTTTGGTGTGTTGGATTTTTTTAAAAAAGAAAAACCCCAACCAAACAGCTGCTAGGTTGAATTTTCCACCTCCTTTGATAAAAAGGTTCCCAGAAATAGTGAGGACAACCTGACGTACTGAAGCAATGCAAGCATGCAGCCGTGGGCAGTATACGCAGAACAGAATGTGTTTGAAATCTTAATTATTTATAGTAAGAAAATACTGGCTTTTATTAAATTGTCCCTTCTGTGGCACCACCCTGAGGTTGACAGCAGCAGAACTGAGTGCAGAATTTAGCCTCATGTTCTGCTGTCTGTGAAATTGAGAACGAGATGTTGAAGCTAATGCTGAGCTTTGCATACCCGGTAGTGCAAGCAATGCTCTGTGCTGTGCAAGTCAGTTGAATGGCAGGAATTGTTTGACTGATGGCCTGTTATAGACATACTGCTACACATATGAAAACTCAGGCAGCTCCTTTTTTATTTAAAGGTTTTCCAGGAACAGTGAGTCTGGAAGACTCTCGCTGAATTTCAGCACTGTTAAAGCTGGCATCTCACCACTGAGATCAGTTTGTGCTCATGTGGAGCTTGAGCTTATTCCTGATAATCTCAAAGGCAAGGCTGGAGTACAGCTACTTTACTGCTTTTGTCTCTCTGAACTCATCTTTATTACCCAGAAGCTGTACAGCAGTTTGGACATCCAAACCAAACAGAACATGTCTGAAAGTAGCTTTCCATCTTATCTTGAAATTGGCTGTGGTGGGCTATTGGCTTGGAGAATATCAGGAAGGTCCATGTAGGTGGACACATCCCACTTCTGATCTGACCCGACCCTGTACATTATATCAATTCTGTAAGATGGACTTTGGCTTGAAGCCTGGCTGGGGCGCTCAGGGTTTTTTTCAGTGTTTTGCTTTTTCCCATGGCTCCTCAGATGTGTGAAGGTTTTGTCTTCTATAGTTTCCCTTCTTGTGGGCAGTTCCCTCTGCTTAGAGTCAAGGACTTCTGTTCAGCTTTAGGGGCATAGTCAGTGGTCTAGCAAAGGATAGTATATGACATTCCGGGGCTGTCTTCTGTCGATCAGAAACACTGAAGTAAGCATGTGCCTCTTGTCACTCCTTTTTGGAAAGGAGCTGTCTAAAAATCATGCCTCGTATTTTAGAGAAAGTCCCATTTCCTGGCGTTTCCATGCTGAATTGTATCAAATCCAGTATTTTTCTTACCATTTGGGCCAGTCAAGGGCTTCCTGGACTCTGCATCTACTGATGGGTCCCACCTTGGATCCATGAGAGTTTGTCAACATCTGTGGTATTATGAACAACACAGCTGAGATCACAGACTCATGTTTTTCAGCTAAACAGTTTCATTGTGTGCTGTTTTTGTGAGGAGGCATCGGAACGGCCAGCTCTTACTGATCTCTGAGAGACTGTGGATTTCATGGGATGCTTTTAAGGCCCTTCCAGGTGGAGGTACATATGGACCATAAAGCTTTATCTTTTTTTTTTTTTTTTTTTTTTTTTTTTTTTTTTTTTTTTTTTTTTTTTTTTTTAGTTCTTGTATTATTTCCCTGATGAACCTTATAGCTCTTCTCTCTGTTGAAGTATGGAGGTTAAGTTGATGGGAAAAATGGTTGGTTACAGCTTTCCATTTTAACTTTGTAAAAGAGAGACAGTGGTGTTCTCCAGGAAAGGAGAGCCACGTAGCCAGAAAATCCTGTATATTCTTCCCTTCAAATCACTGTATTTCAGTCCTAAGTAACATCTTTTAGTTTGAAATTGTTTTGAAATTATTTCCTTTGTGGGGAAAAAAATATAGAACAAAACCCACTTTAAACAGAACAAACAGTAATGCTTCATTTAAAACTTTAGAATTTATATTTTTCTGTGGAATTCCCCAGGGCAGTTCACCAGAACTGGTCATGAAATTGTAAGTGTTACGATCGACTATCAAGTATTTCTGTGCAGATGTCAGCTGCAAATGTTCTGCCCATAATTTGCCAATGGTTACTGGCTCAAATGCATTGCAATGTATGTGAAATCGTTTAGTTCCGTGAAAATGATTGATCGGACGTCACCTGGAATGTATTGTCTTGTAGATTTACCAAAAAAGCACCACTCAACACAGATTGCATTGTCTTGGTTTGCGAACTGCGTGGTTTTCACCCCATGTCCCAGAATAGCCTCAATTGTCACCAATAGCTCTGAACTACATATATTTATAGTGATGCTGAAGGGTACCAGAAATAGTGACCAAAGTGGCTATCAGCCAATGGCTGCTGAATGCCCTGAGTCTCGTGAATTGAAACTCATGTTCCCCCTTGAGGAGAAAACACGATCAGATTGTCTCTCCAATTATGACCCCAGATGATGACAGAGCAATCCAGAAATAGCAGAGCATAGGCTGTGAACTCCCTTGATATAAGACAAACGTGGATGGCTCTGGTATTGGATCCTTCTTTTTCACTGAAAGACCTACGGGACTGTTTCTTCTGTTCCCGGAGGGGCTAGTTACAACTAAATGAGGCAATAAATCAGGTCCTGTTCCTCTGGAAAAGAAAACCTTTGGCTCTCAGCTCAGCCCCTGCTGGCAAAAAAGTGTGGTGATGGAGAGCCGGAGTTTCACACAGCTGTGCCAAGTCCAAGGCACCAGCTTGTAAATCATTGGGGTTCAGCCCCTTATATCTGTTCTCTACAGTGGGAGAATGGCTACAGAAACATCTGGTTAATGGAGTTACTGTGCATGGGGACTGTTTGTCAGTATGGCTCTGTACTTTGTTAAATGGGAGGCTGGCTGGTGCCTGGACAGTACGGGTTTATGTGCACATGCTGGGGTTGAGGCATGTGTCCCTTAACTTATGTAGGAGTTGTATTAGGAACCCAATGTGAGGTTAGTGACTTACTCTGCTACTAGGAGACCTTGTTTGGGTAGCATTTGCAATTCGGGAGTGGTTGGGTCCAGATCTTGATGTTGTGGTGTGTCCAGAAAGCTTAGGGGGCTTTGGAAGGAGGTCTTGGTGAATAAGGAAGTGGACGGTACAGAGCAGCAGGACTCCTGGGTTAAATCCTACCTTTGAATTTTCATGTGTTGAAAACACTTTAAAACTCTTTGTGCTGCTGAATTGTATGAAGGTTAGTAAGGTAACACAGCCCGAAACTATGGCACTGATGTTTTGTTTTCTTCTGCTAGTCCAAAAGGTTTTGAGCCATTTTGCTACTAAAGCATCTGTTTACCTCTAGCCTGCTGGGGTGCTGTTAGCATCCCTCTCTTTCTTTTACTGAAGTTCATAGCTCAAAGGTGCTCTCTAAAGCATCTCAGATGAGTTTAACTGGACAGGCTCATCCCATGCCAGCTGCCATCATGACTAGCGAAGTTAAAGTTCACCCATTTTTTTTTGGTTGATGGATCTTGATAGTTTTTCAGCACTTCAGCAACAAATAGAGCAGCAGTGTTTAGTAACAGAAGGTAAAAACATAGTGTCTGGCCTGAAGGCATGCATCAGTGTTGTAGCACCCTAAAAAGTGGTCAAAGATTGTAGAAGGGTGAAAGCACTGATCTGATCTATTTGGTAGGAGAGACAGGACAGTAGGAAACCTCTGTTCTGTTTGTTTATTTTTCACTTCCAGGTGATTGCTATTGTAACAGGTTGTCTTGTTCTGTGGTTTTTTTCCTCTTAGCTGTTGTCAGGCCTGTATGTTTAGACAGTAGTCTGATGTGGGGGTGATATGGTAATGTCCCTCCTGTGCCCCAAAAGCCCTAGTCTTCTCCCTAGTAAAGTGGGCGGTGCAGAAGGCACTGGAAAAACTAGAGGTCTGAGAACTGTTTTGCTAAGTGTGCTGTATCCCAGAGGGACGTCCTTACAGAAACAGATGAAGGGGCTGAGGCAGCAGTCTACCTATTTGTCACTGTTTTATTACTTTTTCGCTAATCATCTGGAATTTCATAACATCTTTTTCTCCTCCTGTGCTGTCGACTCCAATACCTGTTTTATAATGTCACATTCATTGGGGTGGCAGAAGATTGGGATTCCATAACTGCTTTGTAGTGGGTTTGCTGAGAGATCCAGCGGATGGAAATTACCTTGAATGGAAATGAAGTTACAAGTGCACCTGATCGAATGCCGGTGTGCGTCACTGCCCTCTTCACATTTTGTACTGCACGTGTAACGTTTCTATTAGCTCTAACTGAAGGACTTGTTCATTCATTTGCACCGTTTTGCGGAAAACACTAGACTTCTGTCTCAAAGATAATCCTAGTATTTTTGCTACTGACAAGGCCTGATTGATATGCACTTTCCGGTAGGAACTAAATCATTCAGTATAAGACATTTCACTTGTATGAAACATTTCATACTTTTATATATCAAAGAATCTTTATAGAGCTATGAAAGTTATAAATCTCACATACAATCTGACTCAATTTTAAAATCTACAGACATTTTATAAAATTACTACAGTAACCTTATTTTAAGTGTAAAATAGTGTTGTTAGTTTGGGATAATAATCTGTAAAGTTTCTGTGCGTGGTAGATCTCATTTTTCATGCAGAAAAAGATCTTCAAAGACAAATATTTGCAGTAATAGAAAAGGCAACATGGAGAAATAGTGTAAAAGGACATTATACTTTGTATAATTGTTTTCTTTCTTTTCCTTATGGATCCTCACTTGAGGAGACTACCCAGGACTGTGTGTGGATGTGCGTGCCTCTAGTAGGCAGCTAGGTTTAATAACCTTTTATGAGGTGAGGAGATGGGGTGTTTTGAATGACAGGGTTTAGGAGAGTTGTGCTTCTTTTATGTTTGAGGTCTCTCAGGTGCTAGTTGGGTTGGTTATGTGGATGGTGGATGCATTTAAGACTGAGAGATCAGTGAGTCCACCTCTCCAAAACTTGCCAAGGCCGCACCACTAGTTAGAGGTGTTCGCATCAAAGTGAGCCTCCACCATGCATGAACAAGAGATCCAAGTCAATAAGCATCAGTATTAGTGGGTGCTTTTCCTGTTTGCCTTCTCTTGTTCCCTTTGACTTCTGCTGTCGTACCTGTCCTGGCACGCTTACCTGTGCCAGTCAGTAGAACTGGTGCATCAGGTCAACATCTCTTGTGCATTTGTGTTTACACAGCTGGTACTTAGGCAAGGATGCCTGTAATGCTTCTATACCTGATACTGTCTGAGTAATGTAGCCATTTCACCAGCACAGGGTAGAGCCCCAGGAAATCAAAATACTTTTCTGAAAATATTCAATTTTGTTCCTTTGCAAAACCCACCCAGGAACAAGCTGTGTCAGCTCCTTATGGCATTAAGAGCACTTTAGGGCTAATATGGCTCATCTTGTATATCCAGCAACTGACCCAGCAGTCGATTAGAAATATTAGCAAAGGCAAAGCCTTTTGGGTCTGGTATAGACTTGAACAGCTTTTGGAAGACCCATCTCCTGGAAAGTTTGAGTGTTTCAATATTAGTTGTTGTCCAGGCTAAGAAAAAGTGGAATGGGAAATTTGTGGGACATGGAAAAAGTCAGTTCAGCAACATTGAATTGATTTGAATTTCTGTTCAAAACAAGCCTAGCATATCAAGGATGTTCAGGTGATATGTGTTCATACAACATTTAATGTTTTGCTAAAAGAGCCCAAAAGCTTAATTCTCATGGGCTTCAGTATTTTCTCCTAATGACACATGACTGCTGGAGCAGAGCCTGGCAGCTGGACTCCACTCTTTC
>NW_010429526.1:7665-8062 GCF_000710305.1 Buceros rhinoceros silvestris
CTCTTTCCTCCCCTCAAGCCAGCTTGCCTGGTGAAATGCCAGTCTTGGTAATAATGTACAAGACTGAGTTGTTGCCTAGCTCTTTGTGTCTATGGCTATCAGTGCTACAAAAAGGAAGCCAAGAGCTTTATTGTTGTTACAAAGGAAAATGAGGCACAGAGTAGAAGCTATTTTCTCAAGGTCACCCTCTAAAGTTCTAGGATAACTCTCAATCTAGCATAGTTAGCAATAAAACAGCTTTTCCATGATACTCTGGGCTAGAACATCAGAAAAGTCATTATCCTTAATGAAGGATAGGGAGACTCCCTACTGCAGTGTGGAAGACATAGTTCTCCAGGGACTTTCCCTAAATAAGAGAACGAGGGTATGATCCACAAGTTTGAAGCAGTGTGTTAGT
>NW_010429526.1:8183-25574 GCF_000710305.1 Buceros rhinoceros silvestris
AGGCAGCTGAATTCTTCAGATATTTTGGGTTAGTTGAACATGGCAGAACATTCTTATTCAGCCCCATATGATACTTCACTGCAGTCACCCTGATGAGACTGTCTCAGTGCTGACAATGCAGGGTTTTTTCTTGCATAATAGGGGGAAAAATCCAAAAGACTATTCTCAGTGGTGGTAATGAAGGAAGCCTAGGGGCTCGTTGAGGAAGCATCTATGGACCTGGTTCATGAGCAGATTATTTCTTTCCGAGTGAGGATGATATTGTTGCCCTCCTTTGGCATAAAGAAATAGAAGGAAGCTCAGTTTGGAACATCAGTAAGTCAGCACCGTATTTATGCCCACTTCTAGCACTTACAATTCCTGGGGTTTAGGGGCTTTGAGGAAATGGGGTGTTTTCCACAATCGACCCAGGTATGTCTATATTCTGGTGTACATACAGAGAGGTTAAAGGATGCAGTTCTTTGCAAAAATTTTCATTTAAGGCTGAGATAAGAGAAAGCTAGATTTCTAAGGTGTTAACTTTCTCCCTTCCCCTGCCAGCGTGCTGACCATCCTCAGAGGAGTACTGTGGTCCTTATAAACCAGAGTTCAGTGCCCTTCCTGCAAAGACTCCAGTCATCAGCCTCCCCGAAGGAGTAACACTGACACAGAAGAGGAATGTGCTGAGGACAGGGCAATGCCTTTGTTCGAGGTGGCGAGCATGGGGGTTGTGCTCTCAGAGGCGTAACTGAGCCTTCAAAGTCAGCCTTTGAATTGTGACTTCAAAAATAAGTTACATGCTGGAAAATCAGGGAGTCCAGGGGAACAGTTACATAATGCAGACTTAAATGTGTATTATTCCCAGAGATGAGTGTGAGCCACTCAGCAATTTAGAAGTGAGTTCATGTTCTTTAAGATGTGTCTTTCAGTAGGTAGGGTCGGTCTGGGGTCCCAAGAAATTGATAGAAATGAAAGCATACATAAATGTAGGGGACATTGCTGTCTGTTATGGAGAAGGATATATCAAAATACAGTTTATTTCTGAAAACTACATATGTAAGGATATACTTTGTGAAAAGATAATACAGCTTTCTGGTATTTCCCGTTTTTTATGAAGTGTAGCAATTTAGTAATTTGTTGGAAAGCCTAGACTTCCTCCATTCAGAAAGTAACCGGCACTTCTGGGCAGTTTTGGTTTTTGCTTTCACTACATTGAAACTGCTCGCTCTCAGTGGTTCAGTGTCTCGTGATCGACTGCTTTGTATGGAGGATGGATATTTCTCAAAGATCTATGCACAGTGTTCACAATATCAGCTGCTGTCTAATATCTCTGCTCTGATAATATTGAAAAGCAACAAACATGGGAAGACGCTTCTCAACACTTGAAGAAAAAGACTCAAGAAAAGGACTGTGAACTTTCTCCAAAAAGCAATGTATGTCAGCAGAAATTATTTGTTGGGTTTGTGTAAATCTGTCCTGCTGTCTGGTTATCTTTAGGCATTGCACCCAAGTGACAGGCTGATTCTTGTCTAAGTCTGAAAACCCTGGTTGAGTATTAAATTCCACCTGGAAACTAGTTAAAGGTCAGGTGGACATGAGAATGTTATTGTAGTATATTCCCTGCATGTTGCTTGGTAGGCTGGCAGGATCACAGAGCATGGATGCTCTGTGGATGCTTTTTCTATGGTAGTATCTTTAAACCAAAGGGTAGAGCTCCATTCTGTGGATGGTGGCCCTTGTTCCATAGGAACAGATGAAAACAAGCAGGTTTATCCCGGGCTACAAACTGCGCTACCTGAGTCAGTGCAGAGCTCCAGGGTGTTCCCGCTGCTGCAGAACGAGTCATATGTATGATATGGTTCCAAAGCTGGTGCAACCTCACTTTTTTTCAGGCTCACTTTTTCCCAGGCCAGAGTCTTGGGAAACAGTGGTCTGTCTGTACTTAGCCGCAGTCCGGGTGTATTGTACTCTGGCAGCCCTCCGATGCTTGTTGGAGTACCTGGTTAGGAGCCTTTCCAGAAAAGGTTGGAGTGTGCAGATGGAGACTGGAATGCTGGACGGGTTTTAGACTTGTCTAGCTCTTTGTTTGTTGAGAGAGCTGGGTCCAGGGTCATGCTGTAGAGGGCTTGCCTCCTCCCAGATCTGCAGTCTTGGTGGGACAAACCATGGCTGCTGTGCAGAGCAGTGGGAGAGAATCTATCAAAAGTGTCAGCTGTGTGGTATGTGCTGTGGTACAGGGGAGTTGTGCTTCCATTGCTGTCTTGCCCTACGCTAGCACTACTTCTGGAAAGCTATTTAACCCTGTAGAGAGTGACTTAATCTCCTGGCATATGCGAATGATGAAAAAGAGGGTTCCAGCACTCCCAACCATTGGGCACCAGAATTACATATTAGCTTGCCTTTGCACCTCATCCTTGTGCTTGTTTTTGAATATGAAATGCTATGTACAGCTATTTATAATTTGCCAGGCCTTTTTTGAAGCTCAACCAATGAGACATTAGTGGGTGTTTCTGTCATCAAGAAATCACTTCCTCTGGTTACTTGGGTTTATTGATTTGTTTTGAACCACTGCTTATTAGCATATTACATGGAAGGATTATACTGAGAAGTATCTGATAGAGCTAGAGGTTCTCCCCTTTCAGTCTTTGCATTGTCATTTGAGGAAACAAGCATGACAATCCCTACCTTCACTCATCTGTAGCCCATCCTGCTCACTAGCGTGCCAAGCAATAGCAGGATGCCCGGTGGGATGGTGACCCGGATATTTTGTATCCCTATCTATCCAGTCCAAGACAGTTTCTTCCCAACTTGGGCTTTATCAAAGTGTGGGAACAGCTTGGCTTGTCTGGAGAGAGCTAGAGCTCTTTAGATGTTCCAGAGGGACCTGAAAGTAGCTGACCAAAAGAATCAAGCTGAGTTGAGGGTTGTAAC
Source organism: Buceros rhinoceros silvestris (assembly GCF_000710305.1). NCBI lineage: Eukaryota > Metazoa > Chordata > Aves > Bucerotiformes > Bucerotidae > Buceros > Buceros rhinoceros. The sequence continues at coordinate 11,094 of NW_010429526.1, forward strand.
CAGTAGAAACAATATGTCCTTTTAGTGAAAACCCACAGCCCCTTGCAGAGCAGCAATGCTTATAAGGTCTCTGTGTATGTGGCTTTCCATCCCTATTTTCACTGAAGAGAGGAAAAGAAACCCCATCTGAGTGTCCTGAGGTGGTTCCAGTGAGCTGTTGTTAAAATGTACTTGGGTTTGAATGCACAGAGAGTAGAGGTTTGGTTGCAAGGGGCAGGAATTACTGCATTTTTTTGTGGCGGGAATTTGAGGGCGAGGAGCTCAAGCACATGAGATTTAATGCCATACAAGTCATTGCAGCTAATGGCAGGCTAGGCAAATTAAAAAACAAAACAAAACAACAAACAAAAAACCCTGCGTATTTGATGCTGTGCAGTTTGAGTAGCTCATGAGTCACTCTCAGCTGCATTTAGCCAGCAGTTTTAGCAATGACTTTCTATCCATTCTTGAGGTAACTGGGGAAAGAACAGGGTCAGTCCCTACCCCGAGTTTGTATTGCCTGTAAGTCTTGTATGTACACACCTTAAATCCTTCTCAGGTGCCTTAGAGATGCTAAATGAATAACGTACAGCCTTGAGGAGAGTGTTGCTAATTGTTTAGGAATAACCCTTGCTAAGGCAAAGATATTTTAGGTAGTCTCAAATGCCTGCCTTGGCAAGGAACTCGCCTAAGACACCCTGATGGGCAGATGCTGAGGTCCAGAAATTCTTCTGTGTGGATACGATGACCTGCTTAGGTCTGCTGCAATACACAGTAGGGTGCGGTCAAAGAAATTACGGAATCGTTGTTTGTCCTACAGAATATGGATCTGTGAAAGCTTGTTTCCCAGCTAGGCACTTTGGAGAAGTCTTAATGTGGATCTGAACACTGTCTTGGCATTGCGTGTGTGTTTATACTTTTGCACCCCACAGATTCTCATTTGCCAAATAAATAAGTGTCCCACAGGTAACTCTTTGGAACGTGAAGTCATCCCTGAGTGGTCAAAACCAGCCAAAGATGCCCGGAAGGAGGAGAAATCTGTTCTCATTGTTCTTGGATGCTCCTCAAACCTTGTTTTGTGCTCTTCTGGAAAGCCCCAGGGACTAGGGTACAGCAATATTGATGGTGACAGCTTGTCTCTTTTCAGAAGATGGAAAAATAATATTTTAATTGATTTGTTAATTGCAGATCAGGGTTAGGCGCTGTCTGTGGAAAAGTAATAGGCTTATCTTGATCTGAATCCATATTGGACAAGTGTCTCTGTTCCACTATTTGTTAGCTGCTGGTTCCCCTGTGCCGTGCAGTGACAGTGGCTTTAGGGAATGGAACAAGCTCTGTGTGTGTGTGGACAGTGCCTATTGCTGATAGAGCACATGGTGCCCTGCCCTGGCCAGAGGGGATGAACTTCAGTCGCCGGTGGCTGTTGCTCAGACAGGCTTTGCCAGCACAGGACTCGCGTGTTTCTAGGGTGGTGCTTAGAGGAGTTTGATTACCAGGGATAGGTGTTGCTAAGCCTGTGCAGCTCTGATTTTAACAGCTGATGTCAGGACAGGTGGTCACTATGTAGCTGTAGAGAGGAATACAGGAGGAATACTGATTGCCTGGCTTGAACTCCCCAAATAAGCTTGAAATCTATTTTATTCTGCTCCGAAAGAATATTTTCCCTCCTTGGGAATTAACAGGGTTGTGATGCTATTCCAGCACTTGAAGTGGGATTGAGGCTGTGATGTTCTGTGCCCTGGAGAGTCACTGCCTCAGAAATCTGCCGGGGCTCTGCAGTTGTCACTTCCACATCGTATCGGTATTCTTGGCCTCATCAGTGTTTCAGTTAGAAGCAGCACGGGCTTTTGATCGTAAACCGTTTTACTTCCAGGACAACATGAAGGGAAGTGCGTTATGCTTTGCTTGGAGGAGGGGAGGGAGAGGATTGTAGCTTTTTTTGCAAGTATTTTTGCAGAACACTGAGCCCAGATCCTCTAATGGGACAGATTGGCAAATTCACACCTGCAAATTCTGCCTTCCCAGGGTTTTTGTGCGCAAGCTCTTTATTTATGCCCCGGAGAGCAGCCTGCACCTGCTTCATCTTGCCTGTGAGACAGGCAGCTCAGATCAATTGACAGTTTGCGTGCTCTGCTAATGCCTCATCCTGCAGCATCGACCCCCTTTAGGGGATACTGAGGCTCACCCAGGTGAGCAAAGGCCAGAAACACCCCCCTGCCCATCCATACGGCAAACACTGCCCCGGCACAAGAGCAATAGGACACGTATAAAGCATCACTGTCCTCTAAGTCCACAGATCTCCAAGCTGTCAAGAAAAGCTTTTTTTTTCCTTTTCTTGCTAGTGCCCGAGTGTAAAACATCAAGGAGCTGTAGTACACAGCTGTCTGTAAGTCTGGCCTTGTTTCTGCTTCTTCCTAACAGTGGTTCGTGCATTGCATTTTTCCCGAGATGGGAAGCTCAGTCTCCCATAACCATGGAAACCTGGTTTGTCTTCTCTAATAGCTTCAGCTGTACTCAACATCTGTCTCTCTGGGAAAAAGAAGGCTGCAAGCTACAGGTTAGTTGTGTGCACCTCTGGGGATGCTAAAACCCTTGAGCATGTCCAGCAGGCTCCTGGACCACCAGAACGAAGCAGCAATGCTGAGGTAATGCTTGAGGGGCTTAAAATACACTAGGCAGGAGGGAAAAGTAGCAAGTGAAGGAAAGCTTTCCTAAGGCAGGAAGGTGTTATAAAGCTGAATAAGAAAATGCTGCATTTTGGTTGTGTTGCTCTGTCTGTGTTGGCTTGACATGCTGGGCGTCTGGAGCTTTCTGTTGTGACTTTAATGCTTTAAAAAAAAGCCATTTTCCATTTTAAGTTAGCAGCTCTTTAAACAGCTTGTAGCAGAGAAGGAAATCTGGGTATAAGCTGGTGAGCATAAAATAAGCTTTGAGATGTGGTAAGTGCCTCTCTTTGGTAACCACATGTCTCCATGCAGCCCCTCACTTCGTTATTGGAAGGATGGTTGCTGATAGATGTGTCTCATGGCTCTACTTTGGTGCTAGCAGTGTTGCCAGACTAGTTAACACGGGGAAAAGTGAGGAGAAGCATTTTAAAAAGCGGCTTAGAAGCTAATTCAAGAGTGTTCTTCCTCCTGTGTTTCTGCATGTATCTCGTACAGGCTGCAATTTTTCCTCCTTGACTTTGAAAGCTAGATGTGCAAATACAAGCTAAGCACAGTTACACCTTTGGGATCCAGGCTTCCAGGAGAAGCCCTGCAGACTGCCAGCCTCTCCAAAAAGCATCACAGGAGCTGGCAAAGCTGTGCTCCTTTCCCAATGTGCTGAGTCCCAAGTCTCTGTTAAATGCAGGAGCAGGCCTGGAAGCTTTTGGAAATGTGTGGAGAAGTGGTCTCCTGCACCAGGGAGGTGTTTGGTGCCGTGATGTGTGCCAAGGCATTCTGTTAAACTGGAGGCAGAAGCAGAACTAGAAGCAACCTTGTCCAGTGGCAAATCACAACCTCAGTGTGTCCATCTGAAATGGAGCTGATAATATTTCACTGTGGATGCTTTAAGGCTTAGTGTCTATGAAATGTTCTGAAGCTTTGGCTGGTACCTGCTGTACAGGGCACTTATAATGGTCCCCAAACGTCTTTGTTGACACAGCAGGCACATGAAAACACTGGCATCTTCCTGGTGTGCAGTATGCAGAGATGCTGGGAGTGCTCATGAGTTAAAATCAGATGTTTCTAAACCAAACTTATAATATTAATCTGACATGGAGGTTCTGAACATGAGAAAAACAGGAAAATAGTAGCAGGTAAAATCTGGTTAAATCTAGGTCTGAGGTTAGTGCCTGAACAATAAAAGCTGTTTGGGAAATTCTTTGTAGTTCTCCTTGATAGAGCTGTCGATGTTCTGTGTCTGAGCACAGAGCCACCAGCCTGTGTGATGGGTCCACATTTCTTCATGGACATGACAAACATAAACCTTTGCTTTCTCCGTAACAGCCTGGTAGGAGAGTTTTCATGTAGACCGGACCAAATCGAAGAGCCAGTGCACCAAACTCGCCCTCTCGGTAGGGAGTCTGGCCAGCACAGCATGCAAGATCTAGCCTCGTAATAACAATATGCTTCACAGAAACAGTTTTTAGTTTTCTGGCTGCTTGAGAGTTTGGTGAGCAGAGAAACAAATGCCTGTCTCTTGTCTGCAAAATCCAAGTAAACATCTTGGGAATTGAGCCTGCCTGCGTGCATTCACGTACGCAACAACTGCTGTAGGTTATTTTTCTGGCAGTTAGAAATCAATTTTTTTTTCCCCACAGCTTTTTTGGTACTATAGATGCTTCCCCACTCCTTGTTTACACAGTGTGAAATGATCTTTGATCAGGATACTTGGATCCCCATCTGTTCTGAGTGCTAATCTCTATTTCCATCCTGGACCTGAGGAAACTTTTCCTCAGGTAAATTTAATCAAGATTGCTTCTTCTAATTAAACTTCAATTAAGTCATTTATGACCAAAACCTTCTTTGTTGTTTTGGGGTTTTTGTTTTGCTTTTTGGTTTTGTTGTTGTTGTTGTTTTTTTAATAGAAGAGCCAGCTGGGAGCACTTTTCCCCTGTAGAAGCTCCTGGGAGCCAGCAGTTCCAGCTGTTGGCTGTGTCAGATGTGCACCAGCAGTACACTGAGCTGTTTGTGCTTGACACCACTGTTGAAAGATACACTGAATGGTTTGTAGTTACTTTGTCCTCTCGTAATAGGGATTTCTCCAGTAGTACCGAACAACAGCTCTATTTGCCCAGTTACTCTGGACTAGAATATACATGCTCTGTGCTTTCTTTATGTACGTGTGTAGGCATATGCTCATTATTAAAAAAAAGCACTTGCTTATTAACTTTGCTGCAAGCAGCCATTTACCACACACTGTCAGTGCCGCCAATGGGATGCACTGATGGCAAATGTTACCTGAACTATTGCTCTGGTTAAGGTAATTTGCTAGCAGAGATATTGCAAATAGTGCCTTTTTTGCTCTGAGTTGACTCTGGCGTTTATAAACTAACACAAGTAAGTTGGAAGTTAATGTCTGTGTCAACACTTCAGAGTTGAGATTGCAGCTCAAGTGATCTAACAACATTCCATTGATCTAGCATTAGACATTGGTGCGTGTGAGAGAGAAATAACTCCACACGGAAGTAGACACAAAGTTGAACCTTCTGAGTTGTGCTAGAAAATATCTACTCTTTTGTACTGAAGATTTGTACAGTGACTTTCAGTTAGGTCTTAACAGTGGAGATAAGGTAATGAGTGGAAGTGAATTCATGATGAACAAGTCAGTATCAGGAACTGGGCAGGCGATTCTTGTAGATCCATCGATTTGAAGTTGCCAGGGGTGACTTTGGTTTGCTGGGGCTACTGAAAGGTGCTTTTTCTATCTGCTGAATTGCACTTTCCTTGTGACCTGTTTCTTGCCAACCCAGTTCTATTTATGGATCAAATGGTGAATGAGTGACTACTTGTTTGGGCTACATTTGTGCAGCTGAGGACCCCAAATGAATGAGAATGCAAAACTGACAAATCATTCCATTGCTGCTGAGGAGAATACCTGATGATGACTGCAGCTGCAGTGCAGGCTCCACTTACTGTTAACATTTTTTCATCAAAATGCTAGGTCTCCAAAGAAGTTAAACTTCAGGGTCAGGTTCAGCAGGTTGCCAACAGAGTAGGGAAGGAGAACAAGCTGCTGTGATGGTTTCAGGACATATTGGGTCATAATCTTGCCTCTCCACTTATGTGCTCTGTGACCTTAATCAAGTCTTGTCCCTTTACTATGCTGTTGATATGCAGTCAGGTTGGTTTTTTTTATTTACATGTTGAGACTGTAAATACTTGACAGACACTATCCCTGTTTCTGTCTATGTATGATATTTAGTGCTTTCAGTCCAGAGTCCAAATAGTCCTTCAGGGTATTACTGAGCTGGAAATGATCTGGTAGAGGTTATGATGTATAAAGAAGCTGAACGTGACCATCTAGGGAATGTATCTCCCTCATCAGGGTACACGTCCTTAGTGAATCTGCTAATGGTTTACGTGTTTCTGTAATGTCTAGTAACAAGCTCTCTAAAGCTGAGGGAAAGCTGGAGGTAGTGGGTTGGTCTTAATTAATGCTTGAAAGAAGGGAGCATAGGAAGCAACAAGAAACTGGGCAAAGCTGGACACCTTTAGCTTCTAGAACTAGTGCAATGCTCAGACCTCTTCATCACAGCAGCCTGAGGCCAGTAGAGGTGGCTGTGGCTCATTCAAGGCAGCTCTGTGAGTAATGGTTTGTAAAGCTGTAAAGCTCTGCACGTGGCTCAGTTCCTCCTCGTAGAGAAGGTGCTGCCTCCCTTCAGTGTCTTTAAGGCTGCAGCACTGTGGCAGCCCAAACTCGCTGGTCAAATATTATTGACTATCTTGAATTACTGCCTTTCAAATCATACTAAGAGATTATGGTGTAGTTACAGATGCTAAAGCAGGTGCGTCACATCTGAGCCTAAAGCATGCAGATGGAGCCACACGCAGAAGGGTATAAACCTGATATTGTTCACATTAGAGAGGGAGGACTGCAGACAGCTAAGCAAACATGTAGTTTTACTTGTGCAAAAGTTAGCATTCATGTCAGGCTAATGAAACCAAAATCAGCTTTTCTTAAATATATACAATCCAGAGCTATGCTGCACTGTGCTTTGTAGCGCAGGTTAAACCAGATTACTGCAGTGGCTTTGTTCAGACTCTCAAGCTAAGAAGTGACTATGGGTTGGGTTTTGGTGTGTCATAGGCTTGCTGATAGAGGAGAATGTGAGCAGGTACATACTATGTCAACGTGCATTGTTAAAGGAGCATCCTCGAGTTACCAGGAGACCTTTAGCTGGATTCATGATCTAGCTTTACAAATGATAATCCAGTCTTGATTTCAAAAGATCCAGTTACACACAGCTTAGCTTGTATAATACACAAGGCAAGGAGAAAAATGTGAGAGCTTCTCTACTTTTACTCTTGGCTCTCAGTTCTCCCAGAGTTTAGAGCTCAGAAGGGTCTGAAGCTGCAGCTCTCCCAGGAGTGACATGGCACCGATGGGCTGGTCACCACTGGAAGGGGCATGTGGCTCCTGGCTCCTGCAACACAGTAAGGTCACATGCGCCACGGGGCCTGTGCCAAGCAGATGTAAAAAGCTGCTTTGCTGAGCAGAGGAAGTCAGAAAGTGAACCAAATGGATCTGAGTTGTAATGCCAAACTTGTGGCTGGTTTGAGGTTTGAATTTTGGGTTTGGTTCTAAATGTAGAGATGCTTTTGTTTTTTGTTTTTCTTTAAGAAGCAAGACTGAAACTCTGAGCTACCCTGTTTTTAAAGCTGTGTCATGTATGTCTCTGTAGGGTTACTTCTGTCATTGCTGCCCTGTGTCGCCTGGGTTGAAAATGGACAATGGAAAGGTGGCAAAGTATAGGCAGGAATTTTCTAGTGGTTGGGGACTGTAGTGCCTCTTCTTAGAATTGAAGTTGAAGATGCTTTGGAAGGTAACAGATTTGATAAATGATTGCATGCTATTTTAAATGCAATTAAAAGCCATATGAAGAGTCTCAATTTAAGGCATCCTCAATCACCAGTCACTTCTGGAAAGTAAGTAATATTTCATCTCATTAGCAGTGCATGCAGAGATAGAGCTATACAACTGAGTCTGCAAAAGGGCCTGACAAAAACCTCTGTATCGCTCCCTCCCCAAATCAAAAAAAGCCAGAAAAAAGTTCCTCAGCTGACCAGTTGCTTGTGTGTTCTTTAAAATAATAGATTCTTTCCATCTCTTCCTCTGAGAGATCTCACACTACATGCTGTCAGTATCTCCCTTGCTTTAATCTCAAAGATGCTTAATATTGGAGAACCAAACCCCCATTTTCCTGTTTGAGAAGGCTCCTACAGCAGCTGAAGTTAATAAAAGTGAAGAGGTTGTAAACCCAAGCCCACGGAGTTTCCATAGCTGAATAAAAGTTTAGAGTCCATGAATTTTTAAGTATATTTTGTCCAGGTGTTTTGAACTTCTAATAGTTATGTTGTATGAAGTGCAACAAACTCTGAAGGCTCTGGATTTCCATGGTTAATGTGGAGGCTTTTGCTCAATCCAGCACGTAGAGGTGACAAGCATCCTTTGCAAGAAGGAGATCTGTTTCATCCATTTCTTTACCCAGCCCTGGGGGATCTCATAAGGTGTTGCGGGTCTGCATGGATCTGGGGGTCAGCAGAGGATAGAGTGGGATCCAGTCTGCAGCTCTTCTGATTCAGACCCTCATGTATTTAATTGGAGACATTTCTTCAGGCCAGGTTAGGACTAGGAGTTGGTGGTTACTCCAAAACAGAGGGAAAAATCATCGATTCAAGCTGATACAGCACAGCCTTCCTCTTCCATGAAGAGCTGAGGGTTGTGCTGTTTCAGGTGACTAACAGGCTCACGTGAAACGATTGCAGAAGCAGAGGCTCATGTGAGCATCCAGTGAGGATGCTCCAGTTTTGTTTCTAGTTATTTATGTCTGCCAGTGATTTGGAAACATCTTTGTGGGTCTCAGCTACTATGGAGCCTTATCAAGGAGACAGATTTAAGTCTAAAAATTCAAGGGCTCTGGAGACTAAAGTCAACCTCGAAGGGAAATGCAGTTTTCCTCAGCTTAGAATAACTTTATTTATAATGTCCTTTACTCTCCAAGGTCTCTTTCAATTCTCTGCCTGGGTTGCATTTTGACTTGTGCAGAGAAAAGCTTCTGAGAGGAAGGAGGGCCAGAAAATTCAGGGAAGACAGTTTGGGGCAGGCAGGGGAGGGGAAGAGAAGAGGGAAATGCTGATAAGGGTGACGAACAGTTTCACCTTCAGGAGTGATGAACTGTGGGAGAGTTGGCTGCATTAAGGGTCTGGCACAGCTTCAGCGTGCGCACGTGGGGATGGATCAGCTGAGAGAAATGACTGCATTTATTCAATGAATTTACATGAGGTGCCTGTGTTGCCAGAAAGGGATGGGCTCCCTCCCCCTCCAAAACATCAGTGGCTCTGTGCAGGAACAGCAGGAGTGGAGCAGCGGGCTTGGCAGAGGGATAGGGCTGGGAATTTTTCAGCCTTTCTTGTGAAGGCTGCTGCATGAGGCACCCACACACAGCATGGGGTTCAGCTCCCCCCTGCAGTTCCTGGGGTCTGGCTCTTATAAACTCGATGAATAAATGGTTACACATAGCAGCCTGCTGCTGGCTGCTCTATAGGCTGCTTCTGCCTCTAGCCAAAACCGCTCTCTCCTCCTCCCCAGGGCCTCCATCTCTAGAAATCCACCAGCAGCTTCTTGCATGTCTGATTTGAGGTATCGGCTTCTGCTCCATGGTTGCCTTTCCCTTAAAAACAGTGCCCGTATGTAGGACAAGAAGCATTGATTTGCAATAAGTGTAAGGGACAGAAGAAGACGAATAGTTTTGTACCAAAAGTTTGGAGCCACAAATGGTTTTTATAGCATGTGGTGAGAGAAGTGCGGCTTCTTGAGGTGGGGAGTCCCAAAGCACCTCATGCATCCTTTGAGCTCCCTTAGAGAATACCACACTCTGCAAAACAAAGTCCATTTACTTCTGTGCTCTTATCCCTGGCCCTGAGGAAATACCTGCTACAAACCTATGGCACACAGGAGTCAAAGAATTTAAGAGAACATGATGAAGAGCTTGAATTACTTATTCCCCAACCCTGCTGGGTTATGAACATGATGACGTTAAATAGGCTGCTCAGGCCTGTGATTGGAGCGTTTATGCTAAAGGTCCCCCCTCCAAGGGCTATTCTCAGCACAACCTATTGAGCCACAAGCAACTGGCTGAAGCTCCATAGGGTTTGGGCTCTATGTGAAGGTGCATGTTCACATTTTGTATAAAATGCTGAAGGATGAGGTACTGTGAATAATATTGGCTTGGTGGGGGAATGCTGGCCAGCCCACGGTACAGCAGAGATGTTTCAATCTTAAAACTTTCATTCCTGAGAACTGTTGGACTGGCAGAGTGTGTCCCCAGCAGCGTGCCACAATCCCCACCTTGGAGCGATGCTCCTGTTGTAGGGGCCTCATGGGACACACAGAGCTGCTCATGCAAACTGTGTGCTATGCAAATAATTTCTTGGCTGCTCTGAATTAATCCCTTTTTTAGCTAGAAAGTTGTATCTGAATAGGAAATTAAAAAAAAAATAATGTTTTTAATGTATAATGGAGAATCTGTGATGGCTTTTACCATCCTGATTTTCAGCCTTGCTGGCAGGGACCAGTATTGGTAAAACTGTAAACATCAGCATTAACTGATAGAGTTAACAATCATAAACATGTATTATTTCAGTTCTAAGTTTGTCTGGTCTTGTATTGCCTCTTGTTACACTGCATTTGCTAAAGGACAGAGCTCTTTGATTGAATTTCTGTTCCTTACGTAGGTACATGCAAACTGTGATCAGATTGTCCTATTAACCTTCTCCCTTCATTAAGAAGAACAGATGGTACTCCTAGAGCCTTTCTGTAAGCTGAGTTTTTGTTCCTTTAATCATCCTCTTGGTGGTTCTCTGCACTGGATCCAGTTTTTCAATAACCTTCTTAAACTGCACGCATTAAAACTTACCATAATTTTGATAGTATTAATGTCAAATGCCACACATTGATGGTTTTTTTTTTTTTGAGCATCGCCCATCCAAAGCCTCTCTGAGCTCTCTTGACCACAGGCCCATTCCAGCACAGTGTGCTCCACTGCTATTTTTCCATATTGACCAGGAAGTTCCTACTAAAACGGATGGCTTCATAGGATGCTGTTCCCGTCACTTGTGTTGCTGTGCGTGTGGCAGTCCTGGTCACTACTGTATTCTTTGGTGCAGCTTATTTAGCCACACAGATCTGTTGGTCTCTTCTCAGTTGTTTAGTAGTCCCATGCTGTTTGTCATTTTCAAGCTTGGTAAGTAATGATTTTAGGCTCTCTTCTGCTCATTAACATATGTGTTTACAGCACAGAGCCAAGGACCAGCCGCTGCCAAGTCCTCGGTAGGAACATACACGTATACCAGCGACCATGCAGTCACCACTGCCTGAGATGCTTTTCATCCATTAATACATGTCATATTATCTCCTTATCTTATTCAAATCATCATGTAGTGTGAAGCTAAACTCTGTATAGAAAATCAACAAAGTCATTTTAATGAGTAAAATCATATTAAGTAGAAGATTAATTGTTATTTATATTACTTCTCAATAATAATAGATACTGCCTGTTCTGAAGAATTTATTTTCAGTTTATACCAACTAATTTTATCACTCCCTTAGTTTACTGGAGGTTATGGTTAGGATTTTCTATTTACTTCTTAAATACTTGGCACTTCAGCAGGTATTGTAACTTCCATGTGCCCAAGATAAATTTAAAGTTTACATCAATAATACAGAATGTTTCAGGATGTTCTTTTAAAACTGTGGTGCAAGTCATCTAAACATGCTGAATTTAGGTTCTGCTTAATTAGCTGCACTTTAAGGTTCTGCTTAGTTGGAAGTAGAATAAGGAGCACAGAACAGCCCTTAACTCCTGCCCCTGTGCAATGACAAGTGTTAAAAATCTCATGTAATTAATTTGACCCGTACTACGTGATAGTGATTGAAATATCATTGGTGTAATCTTTAATTGCCTCAACTCATCTATATGGTTCTTAATTTTACTATCTAGATTCACCACTGTGCCTTTATTTATAAGCTTACAGTTCCGAGCTTTTGGCTCCTTGTCATCACCTTTCCCTTTCTCCAGGGTGATATGCGTTTAATCCTGTGCTTCTAAGTGGCTTAGTGTTGGACACAGCACTTTTGAGTGAGTACGTTGTCATCTGGAGGGTGGTGTTAAGTTGGAGGGCATTTCAGTAACAGCCATGTGGGACCTCCAGTTTTCCCATGCTGAAATCCACTGCCGTATCTCAGTTTTTATTCTTATCCATTCTTGATGATGGTTAAAGAACGAGAGTAAAATCTCAACATTAGTTTTTCTGATCTGTCATTGTCTCAAGGACGGGAAATACTGAGAGTTGTTCCATTTCTTCTCTATTTACCGTTCCCAAAGAAGTTAAAGCCCCTGGTTTCCCCATACTCCTGTTGTGTGACTGTGCCAGGATGCAGTACCGTGGAGCAGTGGAGTTTTCAGAAATGAACAATCCTGGCTCCCCTGTGTTGTAGTCCTACTTCTGCTGTGTCGATAGATAAAACAAATCAACCTAATAGAAGACATGCAGAGAGGAAACAAATCCTGAGGTTTATTTGCTTCAGGTTTTTTCCCTCAGGTATCACCATTTTGCTGTTGGATTCTCACTTGTCTGGCCAAACCCAGAAAAAAAAGAGATCTTTCTTTTGCTAAAACATACACCCCACTTCTAACAGTTGGTAGCATGCTATTGCACAAAGTCAACTTTCTCTGTGCCCCACAAGGTTCCCTAGCTGAGCACTTGCAAGCTGAGAAAGATACTTTTGAAGAACAGTGAGGAGTTCGCTTCCAGCGCATTGCTCAGATAAGGCTGTATGCACTGCAATTTGCATCTCGTTTTGGATTTGGGAGGCCATCCTGTTGTTCCCTTGCCTCCCTGAAGAACACTTTCCGTCCAAGGTTCAAAGCTGTCAATGTAGAGGGCTCGTGGGTATGAAAATCCCTCCCAAATGCGTGCATTATGAAAGCACCGTTCATGGATAATAGCTAAAACCAGAGTTTTTAAACACTTTCACAAGGACAGAGTAGAGTATTCTTCCCAGAGTGTGTAGCTTGGGCTCACCTGTATGCATAAGGAAGTGTGGTGCAAGCATCAGCTAATCCTTGGCGTTTACCAAATGCACAACCTTTGGGGGCAGAGGTGCAAATGGAAAGCAGCTCAGGTGTGCTCAGATTTCCCTGGAAGCTGAACTGATTCAAGTTGTCTCATACTGGGCTTGAGCTTAGGGTTTCCTCAGATCAGTGTAAACAGAGTTCCTTGGTTATCTTGCTGCCTTGTTGTGCCTCATTTGTCTCAGTTTTATTCTTTGAGAAGTTCTTTGATGGTTTGTGTGGCACTCAGTTAATGGGATTTTTATAACTAGAATCTTCTGATTTGTAGAAACAAATAGAGAAAATATTTTTAAAAGGCTTCCTTTGAGAAAACAGTGTCAGAGTGCTATGAATGACCTTGATATCAAAACAATGGATACATCACACAGCTTCCAAGTTAGCCTTTCTGAAATCTCATCTGTACTCTGCATTTGAAGTAGTTCCTTTAAGGATTATCTCCTCCACCCTCGGCATCTCCCCTTCATAATTGAAAGCTTATACAGCAGCCATGTGATTTCAATATGGGCAGCTGGCAAATGTGACGTCTGTAAGTCTGTCTCTCTGCTGCGATGCGGTGGGAGTGAAGATGCGTGTCGTTACACCAGATAACTGTGCACAGACTCTTGATGTGGAACAGTGTTGTTGCCAGACGAAACAAGTCTTCAAAGTCCATGGGGTTTTTTTCCCCTATTGATTTGACTCTTCCACTTGAATTGGGCAGAATTCAGATGAGATGAGCTCAGTAATTAGACCAATCTGCTTTTAACCTGCTTGATGTTGCAGAAGGTTAGCTGTAAGGCTGAATGTCCCAGGCTTGGAAATTTAAGCGCTCGCATGTGACAACTTGCGGTCTCTGTGGGTTGGTTAGTTCTGTATTATTGGTTGGTGTGCTTTCAAGCTGCAGCCTGCTGTAACATAGCTTTTAATTAGAAAACGTGTATGAAATGAAATATGGCCCTTGTCAATGCTGCTAGCAAGGTGTACTCGCAAGTCAGAACCCTTGAGAGTAACTGCAGGTGTCACTGAGCAGATGCTGTACCTGCAAACAGGAAGATGTCCTCTGGAAAACACAGTCTCATATTGTGCTTTAAACTGTAGTCTAGAGCAGATGGGAGTCACAAACAGAATTTTTCTTTCATTTTGCTTTTTAATGGTTTTTCTGTGCTGTAAGTCTGCTTCATCTGAATGTGCCCTAAACCTTCAAAGCAGTAGCGGAGAGGGTAGCTACAACTGTTCTGTCTCCTAGCCATGGGCTGAAGGTACCAAGTCTTCGTTAATTAGTGCAGTGTGGGGGGTTCTCTTCCTTCCCTAATAGTGGCATGCACAGTAGTATGCTGTTGGAATCTTTTCTTCTGCTAAAGACATACTTACAAGCTTTAAACTTAATGTAGCAAAGTCAAGACTTTAAAGATTCCTTGGAGGTCTCACTTGTTACTGAAGATGCTGCCTCTGGTGTATGGTGATTTCTGAGATGACTACCATCTGGTTTGGAGAAAGTACCCTGCACCCATCAGCAAGTCTGTCTCTGATGCCCTGTTAGCAGTGGCGTGTTGTGGGGTAGGTATTATTTGAATCATCTCAGAAATTACTTACGGTGAATGATCTTGACTCGATCACTTTCAAGAGCTGTATTTTTACCACACTTTATGCTATGTTTGAGATCAGATTCATTTCAGGATGTTTCC
>NW_010429526.1:25721-33869 GCF_000710305.1 Buceros rhinoceros silvestris
TCCTGCTGAGAGGGGTCCCTGTGAGCAGCGTGAAGGCTGAGTGTTGTGTACAGGACAGGCCCTGGGCCAGTCAGCCTCAGCCAGCACAAGGCTGCTACCTGCCTTCAGCAGCAGGAAGGTTTGTTCCCGGGGTTCGGTCTCAAAAGCTGCTGTCACAAAGCTGCCCAACAGTGAGGTTCAGAGGAGTCTGTCACTGGAGTAGCTATCAAGTGCAAGGACGTGTCCTGTCAGCAGAGCAGCTGACTTTAGGGCTGATGCAGGTTTGCGTAATCCCCTGGATAGAGCTGGTGTCTCTGAGCATCGTCAGGGCTTGTGCTGCCTATGGCCAGGAAACTTTACTCCTATGTCCCCCATCTCCACTGTGCTTCTAAAACATTGATACTACAGGGTGATGTTGGAGTGGAGATCCTGGTCTGAGATTCTTCTGGGAAATGGCTCAGGAAGGAGATTCAGGCATACCCCTGAGCTCCTCCACAGCAGGATATGGGGTCACCTGTGGGAGATGATGTGGTGGTGGCCACATCTGTCCCAGGGCAGCTGCACTTGTCAAGGCAGATGTGGATGGGGCTAATGAATTCCCTGAATGTTGTTAAATAGATATCATCAGTACAGGAAACACTGAAAAGTGGAAAGTGATCAAGGAATATGAAAATATTAGAAGTGAGTAGCTAATATTTATGGTGTGTACCCAGGCACCTTTCCCTGGCTGTCTGCTGCTATCCCATAGAGATGGTGTCCTCGTTTGAGTTAATACTGGGTACCATGTTGGGGGTGCAGTAATTTAGAGGCCACACCTGTGGAGAGGAGCAGACAGGACAGGTGACCCTACGCTCACCAACAAGGTGTTCCATTCTGTATATGTCATATTTGTTGTAAAGCTGAGGGGTCACAAGGATCAACCTCTCTTCTTCAATGGCTGGCATTCAAGGAGGACTCTGTCCATTCTGCCTTCGATCTCAGTCCACGATAGACATGATACTTGTCTGTGTCACCTATCTTAAGAATGAAGAAGTCTAAACAAACTGGAGTTGTTTATGACAGTTCACACTTTCTGATAAACTTCACGTTCCTCATGGTAATCATTAAATCAAATACTGTGATACCAGCTCTGTATTTCTATTTCAAGTATGCATCTCAGTTCCTTCTTAGTGCCTCTCCTCTTCTTCCGAAAGACAATTTTTGGTGTAAAAGATAAAATTTGTTCTCATTGTTAATAAACATCCAGTTATGTTCAATAACAGGTCAATGAATCAGTGCAGTGACATGCTGAATAGGATGAGGCCATCTCTCGGATAGGTGATGCTGCAGTTTATTGTTCCTTACGGGTGTATCCACATACAAGTTCCTCGGTGTATTTTTTTCTGCTGCCATCTCAGTGAAAATTAATTACAGAAGATGATAAAGGGAAACTTTTTGCAAGCTACCCCTGTTGTGAGCAGAGATGAATGGAAAAAGGATTTTGAAAATACCTGAGTCCTCATTTTGGAAAAGGTGGAAAAATTATGTTGGCTAATTCCTCCCTAGTGGCATTCTGCTGCTACGGAGTTAATCACAAGACAGATTTGTCCTTATAGTGTGATATTTCTGTAACAGCACAGACTTGCTTATTTAGTGGATAGAAAAGGCTTTCCAGCTTAGCTATTAAAGATGTGAGAACCAACCTGGCTGCACTATGAAAGAGATGTGCTAATGTGATTTCAGTGTGAAACGGTCCCAGACACCGTGCTCCATGAAGATATTTTAGATGTTTTGGAATGTTTTGGAACATTTTTTCACTTTTCACTTGAACTGAACTGTAAGAGAAATTAAACCATTTTGCTTTAATTGACAGAGGCAAATCTCTCTTCCATTTTGTAATAGACTTTTTCTTGTTGTCCGGAGTAATTACACTAATTTATTTTTATCTCCAAGCCAAGAATATTCTCCTGCCCTCATCACTGTACATGAACGCAGGTCCTGGAGTCTGTGTTTTTCAGCCTTTACCTTATGGGCATCAGTAGGGCTTTCTTCCACTGTGCTACTTTGATCCACACGGAGGTGATATCCAGGGTTCACCTCTCTTGTAAACTGGAGCTTCTATCTTCACAGAGATGACTCCAAAGAATTACTCGCAGCTGGGAAATATATTCAGTGCAGAGTTTCACATCTGATTTCTTTTCAGCTGTGCAAATTATTCCTAGCAAAATTGACATGAATATAATTTGTCCTTAAAAATAATTACTTTAATTATTTTTTGCTATGCTGTGCTCTGCTGATGGCATATGTGACCAGTGGGACTTATTTAAAGTACATATGCTCCTAATATCAGCTCAAAAATAAAGCTATCTCAGCTGGAAAAAATTACTTCATTGTAAAAAAATTAGATTATTTTTTCCATCTGACCTTACCTCTATTTAGTTATCTCTGCTTTTGATGTTGAAATTTACAGATTAATAATTGTAGCTGCTTGAGCGAAGTCAGGGCAGAGAACAATTAGCAACAGCAAACAAATCCCTCTTCTGCTTCGCCTTTCCCTTGGTCGGAGTGCAGTGTTTACAGCACTGTTATAACTGTGCACACAATTACTCACTTTCCTAATAACTCAGGGAAAGCTAATTACTTTTCCTGGGCTGTTTGCTGCCAAAGTAGGGTTCTCCGTTATCTGGAGTAGCTGAGGTCTGCAGGGTATGTTTACACTGCATCGTTGTGATGTCAGGCCTCAGTTTGTTTTACCCAACCTGTCTCCAGTGGCAGCAGCCGCCCCGTCCAAGCAGCACAGAGGTTTGGTCAGGGATATACAGGTTTTTCAGGCTGGTGTTGCAGTCTGTGCTGAATTTTACTCAGTTGTCCTTGCTAACCTGCTGTCCATCCCTAGCTTGGTGTTTTGAACCTTGTCTTACTCTGACACATGGCAGTTGGGCTTTTGGTGCTGGGGCTGTAGGATACAGCGTTGATACACCAGTGACAATACTGGTGGCACCTTCTTCATCCTCAGAGGCACGTGCTTTGTCGTCACCGAACTCTCAACTCATCGCCCTCTCCAGCTAAGTTTGCGTCTGCTGGATTCAGGAGCAGTGACTATAAGATGGTCCAGTTTGCATGAATAAGAGTCGCTGTTGCAGGTGTTGGCATGCTGTGCCCGAGCTACGTTTTGCGTACTGCATAGATAATGTTCAGAGATAGAAGCCCAGAGATAATGCAGTTACTGAGGCCAAGTAAGAGCTATAAAGGTCAAGCCTGTCCGACCCATAACAGCGGATTGCATGTGACTGTAGCCACGACTTCTTGAAGGTGCTGTTGAAGACAGACCTGGCAGCGTGCAGCACGTTTCCACAGTACATGCTGTTCTTGGAAACTAGACCTGAAACTGGCTTTGCCTCTAGGGTTTTGTAGTGGAACGTTCTGTTATAGTGTAACTACCCAGATTTTGGACTTGGAAAGGCTCTTATCTCATACATCTAATCAGTGCTGTAATTTTCTGAAAATTTAGGATTCAGTTTGGAGCTGAAGCCAAGTGTTCTTTGAGAAGATCTAAATCTGTTGGAGAAGGTGAATCCTTGAGCTAGGAGGGTGATATAGAAGAGACACCTGTCCTTACCGTTGCTGACAGAAACTGAAGAGCTGTTCCCTATGCTAAGCTGTTTTTATTTTGCATCTGTAGGCTTGAGGGTGCTTTTAACCCGGAGCACTGCTCACCAGATCAAAAGCGTAATTGGGAAATTAGATGTTTAATTATTGCTTCATTAGTTATATGGATCTGCTGCACAGAGCCTCCCTCCGCTGCTCCCAAAGTTGTTTCTAAAGCTCAGACCTTTAAATATAGGGTTCCTCTGGCTGCTTAAGACATTTTTTAGAATTAAAGATTTGCCTGTGCAACTTGCAGCCCACCTTTCTGTTCAAGGCTAGTGGAGTTTGAGAGCTGACTTTGTGCTCTATCTGAGCACTCTCTGAGTAAGGGGAGTTCTCCTGAATGTCTCATGGAGGCCTCACTTCATCCATCCCTGGGTTTCCCTAACTGTGAAATGACTGATAAATTGTGGAGCTGTGAAGATGTAGGTGCAAATAACTGCAGTGCTCTTTGAGAACTTTTCCTGTGAAGTGGTAGTGAAGAGCAGTTATATGGCTATGGCTCCTTTGTGCTTTGCATGCAGCAGCTACAATTACTGCTACACCACAGATAGCTGGAGTACTTCTATAATTTGCTGATGACATAGTGAAATAAACTTTCCTTGAGAATTTACCAGCTACTTACCCAAACACACATTGCCTTTTAAATGTCATCATAAAAGGGGCTTACTCAGTCACAACTAGCACTTTTTTACATGCTCTGTATGCGAAAAGATTTCCTTTTCTAAGGTAGTGATTTAGCCAACTAATCACCTCACTAATAGAGCAGAAGGTGGTTAAAGTGATAAATTTAAAATAGTCTTTAAAATTATTTTTGTCTAAGAAATCATTTCAGGAGCTGGATTTTGCCATATGCCCGTGTTCCTGTTCCTACCAACAGCCTGTAGGATCTTGCATAGATCTGGTTTTGCACCGCATCATATACTGTCAGAACATACTACCCTTCTCTCTATTCAGTCCTGTTATTGATGTCAGTGTGGCTTATTCTTCATACAAGTGTAAATGTTTCAACATGGAGGAAGTCTTGGAGCTGGGGACGAAG
This sequence comes from Buceros rhinoceros silvestris, assembly GCF_000710305.1. Classification (NCBI taxonomy): domain Eukaryota; kingdom Metazoa; phylum Chordata; class Aves; order Bucerotiformes; family Bucerotidae; genus Buceros; species Buceros rhinoceros. The sequence continues at coordinate 30,370 of NW_010429526.1, forward strand.
CCTGAACAGGATGCCCCCTCTCTTCAGCTATTGCCAGCCAAGCCATTAGAGATACAACCATTTTTCTTTGCCTCTGTTTGCTCTGAGTTTGCCTGTACTATTTCAGTGCAGCTGATCACACAGCCCTGTCCTACCTGCATCTTGCCTTTTGCCGTTGGTTATGCGGGGTTTGGGGGCTGTGGAAACAACCAAGCTTTGATGCTGGAGGAAGGCATGGGTGCTAGCTTGAGGACTGTGCATCACTCGAGGAAGACTGATGGTTCATGAGGATAGAAAGGTAGCGTCGTCCCTGAGCATCGCGACACTCTACTCCCCAGGGCCTGGGAGAATTCCTCATAGCCCTGCGCTGTCCACCTGGCTCACCCAAAATGGGCCCTGGGCACAGGAAGCAAGAGCTCTGCTTGCCCCTTGACTGGGTCTGAAGGCAAAAATGAGCTTGACTATGAGATTTGGGTGGGAAATACCAGAAGTGATCACAGGGCAGTTAGCAAAGCTACCTGCACCTGAAAAATACTTGGTATTCATTTTGATCTACCTCAAAGGGTGTTTCTTATTGAAGAGATGAACATGTGAAAAACATCCCTGTCCTGGTCAGAAGCCCCTTATCATATGCAATCAGAAGACAACACTACACATGGGGATTGTATCTCATCTCTGTCAGGAGCTGCCTCAGTTCTCAAGTCTGTATTACACCCTCCCTGTTCCTGTAGCTTCTGCAAGGCCCAGAAGAGCAGGAACTGCAGGATGCAGAGGTGCTTGCGTTGGCAGGCTGGTAAAACACTTGAGTAAACACTTGGTCCTCCGTATGGTCCAGGAGAATCTCTAATTTAAACTGCTGGTGGCTGCAGAAAAGAGGCTAATGAAGCGAACCTAGCAGCCTCATTTACCCATATGAAATCATTACCAGTGGATAATGCGTTCTCCTGGAAAATACAATAATAGTAATGTAATATACAGAACACAATACTACCCTCTAATAAGTCTGACAGGCAGATTGCAGTGTCTATTTAGACTGTATTAGCCAGCCAGCAATTTCAAATGCTTTTATGTGCAGACCCTTGTTGTTCAACTCTTGCTCTTTGCTGGTTGAGCTAAACTAATTAAAGGAAAATGCACTATAGCAGAGAAGTCCAAAAGAAGCTAAAACCAGCCCTTCTGAACAAAACAGCCCTCTCAAGTGAACAGCTTTCAGGTTTTTTTTGCAGAAATGAAAGGCACTTTGGATTTTTTGGGGAATGGGCAGGACAATTATGCTATGTTTAATTTTGTTCAGGATGGTGGGTTCATAAATGTGGACCTTTATTGCAGTCTGCAAGCACTCAAAATATCTTGTATTACCTGACTGTTGCTCTTGCAACAGGAGGTGACAGTTCTGTTGAGACAAATGGTACTAGCCAGTTAGTGTGTGAAATATGGACTGTAGCCTCTGAGCACCAGCACTTCCTATGCGTGTTTAAAGCTCATTGTGGCTGAAGCTTGCACCAGAGTTCTGTCTCTATAGACTTCTTGGAGCATGTAACTTACAGAGGACTGTCCTGCTTCTCCTTTGACGTGCACACAAAATGCTTCCCCTCTGCTTAGGCTGATGCAAGCTGCCAGGCACAGGACGTTTGCGTCCTTGATGGCTGTGGTGGGAATATCTCCCATTTCACGTGCTGGAGAGCGGCTCAGGATCTGCTTTGCCTCAGGCCAGCAAATGTGTAAGGGCTTTTGCAAGGAGTGTGTTGCCAATAGAAGTAACACCAGTTTTTAGAGAGCTATATTTACAGGCTGCCGATCTCTTTGAAGGCTTTACAACTATGGGAGATAAAGATGTTACAGGCCCTGAAGATGCCCTTGAAGATGTTCACTTGCATAGCTGACCAGGGCAAAGAGCATGAGTGGGGCTGGGGTCTGTGCACTGTCCTGCTCAGCAGAAGCACCATCCTGATCAACCTATTTGTGAGAGATGGTGATGGGCTCACTGGTGTACCCACGAACCTAGAGGAGTCCTTTCTTTATCCTGTGCCATCCCATGGGTTGGAAGAAAACCCCAAAATCCTAATCTCATGTATTTATATGAAGATTCCTTGTTTCTTATTTTAGATACCCTGATCTGAAGAGTACTTTAACTTTCTGAAACAGTGAACTTATTCTTTCATCTCTCCATATTGCAAACACTGCGCATAGCTGGGATTGCCCTGATGTGTGCGCTGTTGATCTGCACTAAACCATTGCAGAGACACTTGGGCAGGTTCAGACTTCCTCTTGATCTGTTTGAGTTTGACTAGAGTAGCCTGTTCTGACCACCTCAATATTGGTCCGGAGTGGGAAAACTTTGTGTATGTCGCGCAGAGCCAATAACTGGTTACTAATTTGAGCAGCACTAAAAATTTAGAAGCTGCAGTGTTCAGCCTGTTCACTCTGCAGCCGGGTTTGAAAGATGCGCACCCATTTGGCATTCGAAGAAATATTGGCACAATGTGCTGTTGAATACTGGCCCACTTCAATTACTGACGGAAAGATAAACCACATTTTGCTCTTGGCTGGCTTCCTTGCTTGCTGATGCTAATAACATCATGAGCTCAGCGATTCAGGGGTCATCTTGAAAGAAGCAGAGACCTGAACCCCCTTAGTCCTGCCTTTCTGCTGCTGTTGCCACTGCAACAGGGAAACATTGCCGGGTCAGAGACCAGCGTTTGCACTTCAGCAAAGCGAATGCCAGGTGACTGCAAGGGCTGCTGTGCCATGGGAGTCACGATCTAAAGCAGGGTGGTAGTGGCTCTCCTGATGGTCAGGATTCTCTATGCACATCACATTTTTCATTTTGCACTTGTGCTACGATCAGTCGGAAAACCTGCAGGACCACAGCTTGCACAACCACCGTTACAGACTACGAGGCTGAGGCATACCTGGTTGTGTATGTGTATGTACATCTTGTCCTTTAGGAAGTTTTGTGGTCTTTTCATCATTTTGTAGCACCCCAGGGAGCTTCTCTATCTCTGCCAATTAATTTGCTGTGGTTATGTCAATTTTGTTCACAACCTGCTTGACAAAAACTCTTTAAAGCTAGTCTCTTCACATTGAGGGGAGGAAAATGTGTAACTGGTCTGGATCACAGCTAACGGTAGGAGACATAGTGCTTAGTCATAAAAACTGCATACATGCCTATAAGCTGATGCATGGAAAACACAAGTGCTTTCTCAGCTGCCTGCCACTATGAATGTTGAAGATGATAGAACTAAACTTGAACTTATTTATTAGTGTGAAAATCAAACAACTGCAAAGCCAGCTTTTGCTATACCTCCCTCATAGAGAGTGGTTTTGCTACTGCTACCTAATGCCAGTTCTTTCTCTGCATGCCATTGTCCCACATGGAAAAGTGCTGGCTTTCTGCTGGTGCAATAATTGGAACTTGCGTTTTTTAGCACCTGATGATGGAGACTTCAGTTTTGCCTGGGCACCCACGAAAGAGAAAGGGTAACACGTGGTGTCACCAGCCAGAATTGTTTGTTCCTGCT
>NW_010429526.1:33954-37965 GCF_000710305.1 Buceros rhinoceros silvestris
CCTGCTGAAGTATGGTGATAATTCTGAAAACACTTCATTGTGAAATGAACACACATAGTGTCTAAATGATCATCAAGATGTGTCCACTGTCTCCCTTTTGTTCATGAAAGAGGAGTATTGAATAAAGAACTGCTTAGGAATTCAATGTGTATGCTGTTTCTAGCTGCTTTTCAGCAAACTGCAAAAGCCTGCAGGTAGCAGAGAGCTGCTGTGCAGTGCTCTGACTTACCTCCGTGGCGCTGCTTCATCTCGCCCTGCTCATGCTGCCAGGCAGGCTTTGACTCATGGATGTTAATTAACCCAAAATTGTTTTTCAGCCTCCACTGTGGAATTTTTCTTTCTCAGCACTTAGACTTCTGTGCAGAGTTGGTTTATTTATCCCACATCCCCCCAGAGTCGAGAATTTCAATTCCGTAAGCACCAAATGTCTCTTTTTCCCCTAGTGCGCTAGCGCTTTTTTACTAGTGTGCTGCTGTAGAGCAGTAATTAGCTACAGAAGTGATGTTTGCAGTCATATTTTCTTCCTGGGGAGGTTACAGGAGGTTTAGGATGGCAGCAATTCAGCCAGTCCAATGTTGTATCACCAGCTCTGCTCCTGCTAACGTTCTCTCTCCTGGCAACTTTCTCTGAGGGTGCTGCATAATTGCTCTGTTGGAAACATTTCATTAATAATGGAATTTAACTTCTTAATGTGCTATTAACTAGATTTCTTTCTTTTAGGTTGACAATAGCTGTGGTGGTTCATGGGGCCTTTGATGTTCATGCAAATGTAATTGTGTGCAGAACTTGGTCCTGTCACTCGGGGTGACGATTCCCAGGGCCTTCAGTGAACTTTGCCAGCTGATCTGAGATGAGGCACTTAGATCCAGCAAATCTGATTTCCGCAAAAAGACTTCATGCTGTTGAACTTAAAAAGCGTCAAAAAAGGCTGTTCTGGGAAAGGGTGGATGTCCTGTGCCTCAGTTTTCTCTAGTAATTTTAGTCCAGCTTATAAAATAACCTCAATCATCTGGAAATTTTCATGCTTCAAGCTAGCCAAAGTGATTTAAAACTGTTGATGTTTTATTACCATACAAAGACAAGAAACCTCACCTCCCACCAAGAAAAGCTGGCTTGATAAAGCTTTTCCTTGCAGACCTGAGGAACGGTGAGGATGACCTGTGAATCTAAGGGGACCTTGTGTCGCTTCCTGGGAGAGCAGCAGTAAGGGGCTGTCCTTGTCCTATCTCAGCTGCTTAGCTCAGTCCCCCAAGGAATTCTGTGTCTCTTGGAGAGCTAAAAGCCACGACAGTTATGCTTATCAGAAGAGGGATTTGGGCTGATTGTAAGTTCCTTAAATTTATTAAGATCTGTTTTTCTTCTGGTTATAAATTAAGGCAGTGCTTTCAAGACTTTAATTTGGGCTGTAAGAAGGCTCATCATATCTGGCAACGATGAACAAAGGGCTTGACTTGAGCATATGTTAATGCACAGAAAACAATGAGACTTAAAATAAATGCCCCCAAAGTGCCATATTTGGCAGTGGCTGCAGGAGATGTGTAGTAAACGATGCAGTGCTGCTGCTGTGCTTATGAGGGACAATAGCAGCTTCTGGCTGGTTCAAGGATTTAATTCTGCTGAGCTCCAGCAGTTGTGTGGGCAGTGACCTGCAATGAGTGTCTTGTAGCCAGGTTTTCAAAAGCAGCCACTGCTTTGAGCTGTGTAAGAGGTTTGCAAATCTTCCTGCAAAAGGCTGTGAACGCATGGCACCTCCAGGACCAGATGAAGGGTCTTTGGGACTCTGGGGGCTCAGCGGGTTTGAAACTTGGGCTGGAATTTGAGTATTTCTTTGTGGTTTTCGGGCTGAACGTGGTCAAGGTGCTGAGTGTCTGTAGCTGGAATACAGATCTCCTCTGTGCCTCTGCTCCTGGATGACACTTACCAAAAGATGTCCCTGCATACTTTTTTACATGTGTGCTGTGTAGCTTAAGTCATTTGGATGGAAGAGCAACTTGCCGTCTGGACTAAGATACAGCTTTTGCAGTAGCCGGTTGTTTGTACCACAAGCAGAACTATTTAAGCATAACAAATGACCCATTCTTTTGCAAGATTGAACTTTTTCCTCCCTTTTGTTCTTGTTTTCTGCCTTAACATGCAACTGAAACAAAAAACCTTGTTTGTTACTTGCATACCTGCAAGAGTTTTGGTAGTAGCAGTATGACGCCCCTGGCGAGGCACATGTCGTAAAAGCTTGGGGGCTCGTACACTTTTGATTAATGAAAGACTTCTTGCCTGTGGGTGCAAAAGTTTTGTTACATGTCAGCTAGTTAATCAGCTTAAAGAAAGCCAGTGAAGTTTGCTAGGAAGCATAGTGCGGTTTTGAAGTGAAAACAGGTCGAGGGATGCACAGACAGTTTGTCATGTAGTAGGCAGCCTGTATACTTCATCAGAAGGCTTGTGTCTCCTAGTGCTTTTATTTTAGGGGACAGAAAAAAAAAACCAAAATCTGAAAGTGCAAGTAAAGCCCGTGACTTCATGTTTTCAGAAAGGGGTTAATGCAGAAGACTGGACAACACAAGGTAGAGAGCAGGGTTGATTGAAGTGTGCAGGAAAGGGTCATCTTCTGCTTGGAGAGGCAGCAGCGACATCGGCCTTGTGGGTTTCCTGGCTAGTGTACCTGGGGAAACACATCTGGGTGCCAGGAATGGGCTGGAAGCTGAGCAGGGTGAGGGGAAAGGGAGGGGACTGCACTGGACGTGTTGTGGGGGCCTGTGCTGTGCAGCGGCTCCATTGCAGTTGGTTTTGCTGTTGCATAATTGTGTGTCTGTTCTTGCAGCAGGACTGAGGCACGTGTTGGGCTGGCCATGGGCAGGCAGCTCTGCTGTGGTGTTGGAACAGGTCCAGCACACCTATGGGAAATGGCATATGGGACGGCATGTTGTTGGATGCTCTCACACAGGGTGCTGAGGCTGGGCCGGGGTCCCATCCTCCCAGGGAAATAAACATTGCAAACTGCGTGCTGCAGCTTAAATTGAGCCTCCTTGGAGACTGTGGTTGCTGTGGTGTTCAAGCTTTTAACCAGACTGTGCAGGGCCATGTGTGACGGTGCTGAGAACCAGCCACGTTCATGTTTCTCAAGGAACCATACCCAAGCCTTGTGGCGGGATGAAGAAGTGTGGCAATATTTCTTTATTCTGACAAAGCAGAATAAAGCAGAGCTGCTGCAGATTCCACAGAGATCAGTGTTTAAACATCTTGCAGCAACTCCCTTGCCACAGCTAGAAGTGGGCTGTGGAAAGCTGGGTGGGAGAAATATCTGCGTGCCTGTGCTGGGGAGCCCTTTTGCTTAAAGGAGTCGGAGTGATATTTTACATGAAATGGCTAAAGGTATAAACTTCCACAGCTATGGAAACAATTGGTATCACTACCCTAAAGAACTGCTATGTTGGGGTTGAGAGTAATGGGAATTTAGGTTACTAATAATAGGAAAAAAGAACCGAAACCCTGGCTGGTGGAGGGATTTCTGTTTCCAAACCTCAGTGGGGCGTATGCTGTGTTTTTTGTTGCTCCATTTACTGGGAGGGCTTATTAAATCAGCACAGTGCTGCAGGAGGTCTGGCAGACAGGTCAGATCATCCTGGACCTGTAAACTCAGGCCAAAGGTCATGATAGTTGTGACAAACTGTGCCAGACATGAACTAGCCTCCCAGGAGGAATTGGATGTGCTGGTGTCATTGATCTGCAGCCTGGAGAGCTTGCCCCTGGCAAGGGTTGCATTTCTCTAACATAGCTGTGCAAACACCAAGGAGTCAGAGGCACTGTTACTTAAGATGATCTGGAAAAAGAGACTTTTTTCCTCTTTTCTGAAAATAGAGTTTCCCTAGACAAACTCTCAGTGCTTTAAAAAACACCTAACAAACAGCTTGGCTTTAACAGCATACTGAGATTTAATGCTGAGAGAAGGCTTGATTCACTTTCAGTCGTCGTTTTCTTATTAGAATTGAGCTAGGGAAATGCACTGTCAGTTCAGCA
>NW_010429526.1:38051-40352 GCF_000710305.1 Buceros rhinoceros silvestris
GGGAGAGAAATTAGACTAATCCTTTGAGAATTTTCCCACTTTTACTCCAAGGTATTGCTTTGTTAATGAAACGGAGAAAAATAGAGGATTTTCAGAATTTTACAAAAACGCTGATAAAATGAGCTTGTAACAACTTTGAATGAAGAGCTGATATGAATGCACCAAAATAGTCTTGATCTGTGTGGGAAAGGTAACAAAGATGGACTGATCTCAAGACTAGAAACCTGAGCCGGACAATCACCTTTAAGACAAAATTGATTTGTTCCCCAAGTTACCGCTTCAACCCACCAAGGCTAATTAAGAGCAGAAACACGAATCTGTTTTTGTTCTTGCCCACCCAGTTGCTTCTCATCTGTAGATATGACATCTGCTCCCAGACAGTCACTGTTAGTGAAAATGTTTGGTTTTGCTCATGCTGTTTCTAGTGCATAGCTCTAAGCAGGCTTCGCTGGCAACTCAGATGTTGAAAAGCTTTTCCTGTAACTTATCCTCACTTGTATTAATTGGCGAAGTTCTTTGGTTCTTGCTAGTGTTTCACTGGGCTGCGTAAGAGGAAATAAATGTCACTGCCTTCTCTAGGACAGCAGGACTTTGTGAGCTTGCAGTTGAACTGAGACATCCCTTGGGATTGCCTTACAGGCAGAAAAAGTCCTACAGACTGCATATTAAACTTCCTATTTTTAACTTTATGTTAGGTTTAGAGAGCATTGCAAGACAACCTAATATCCCCCTGAGGATTCAAGCAGAAATATCAGTCTGTCATTTCAGTTCAGTACTTGGGGATAATTAATTACCACTGAGGACAATTAATCATCTTAATTTGTTTCTGGAGAAGGACAGGGACAAATATAAGATGAAAGTCTCTGGCTGACCCTATGTGAGGCCAAACGAAACTGTGGTACATTAAATATAATAGTAAATTGCTGTCCTGAGCCCTGGTGATTGAGTGGCTTTGTTGGTGTTTGGATTCCTTGGTCCTGTCCTTGATGGGTGAAACCATAACGCAGTTGGGGCAGACAGTTTCGGATCAGTTTGTTCAGTGATGATTCCTCTTTTTGGGTGACTGTGGAGAAAGCTCAGATTGTGGCAAGAGCCACAAGGGCCCAAAACCATATGTCATGCTGTTGAGGGAAGTTGAGGATGAAAGGGCCTTATGCCTCCTGGCTTTTTTCTCCACCAGGCCAGCACCATGAGCCCATCTAGCAGGAGGCGTGACAGAAGCTGAGGTTGGCTGAATATCCTTTGCTGTAGGTATGATTTGCTCTGGACTGAAAGGTCTGAGAGTGCTTAAACCTGTCTGATATCACTGCGGCTCTACTACCTGTCATCCCATCTCATACTGCTTGCTAGATGCTCTGTGCATCGCAGAGTCAGCCTCCTAGTGACATGGTAAAAAAAGAGCTCGATATGAAAATTTTTTCCTCAGGTTCAGCTGTGTTCTCTCAGTGGTCTTGATAGGCCTTATTGCCATAATGTTCATCCCCAACTTTATGAAAACGAGGGAGTTGAGTGATTCTTTTCCCCGAACTCTCAGACATGCCATAGGTTTGCTGGAAAAAAACACCAACCTTTTGAGACACTGCACCCTTCCCCACACCATCTCTGGATGTATATTTGATCCTGGTCAGATACTGCCTTTGAGTCATCATGGTGCCTGTCCAAGTCAATCTCACTGGTTTAATGGAGGATTTACCCATGAGTTATGTAAACCCAGATTTTTTTTTTCTCATTGTATATCCATCTATTCTCACCTACTTGTTCCTGGAGTATCAAGAACTATGGTATATATACAGGAGGATAGGGAAACGCAAAGAGTCAGTGAAACCAATGGTATAAAATCACAGAATCATCTGGTTGGAAGAGACCTTTAAGATCATCGAGTCCAACTGTTTACCCTGCACTGCCAGGGTCTCTAAACCATGTCCCTCAGCACCACATCCACATGGCTTTTAAACGCTTCTAGGGATGGGGACTCCAACACCTCCCTGGGCAGCCTGTTCCAATGCCTAATAACCCTCTCTGTAAAGGAGTTTTTCCTGATATCTAACCTAGATCTCCACTCGCGCAACTTAAGGCCATTTCCTCTTGTCCTTGTCATGTCACTTGTCACATGGGAGAAGAGACCAACTCCCACCTCTCTACAACCTCCTTTCAGGTAGTTGTAGAGAGAGATAAGGTCTCCCCTGAGCTTCCTCTTCTCCAGGGTAATTACCCCCAGTTCCCTCAGCTGCTCCTTGTAAGACTTGCTCTCTAAACCCTTCACCAGCTTTGTTGCCCTTCTCTGAACACACTCCAGCACCT
>NW_010429526.1:41041-49725 GCF_000710305.1 Buceros rhinoceros silvestris
CCAGCCACTCCTCCCCAAGCCTGTACTATTGCAGGGGGTTGTTGTGACCCAAGTGCAAGACCCGGCACTTGGCCTTATTGACCTTCATACTCTTGGCCTTCGTCTCATCGATCCAGCCTGTCCAGATCCCTCTGTAGAGCCTCCCAACCTTCAAGCAGATCAACACACCCACCCAACTGTGCATCATCTGTGAACTTACTGAGGGTGCACTCAATCCCCTCGTCCAGATCATTGATAAAGTGTTAAAGAGGACAGACCCCACTAAGAGCCCTGGGGAACACCACTTGTGACCAGCCACCAACTGGGCTTGTCTCCATTCACCACTGCTCTCTGGGCCCAGCCATCCAGCCAGTTTTTTTATCCAGCGGAGAGTACACTCATCCAAGCCATAGGCAGCCAGTTTCTCCAGGAGAATATTGTGGGAAACGGTGTCAAAGGCCTTACTAACCCCGAAGTAGACAACAGGCACAGCCCTTCCCTCATCCACTAAGTGGGTCACCTTATCATAGAAGGAGAGTTGGTTGGTCGGACAGGACTTGCCCTTCATCAGCCCATGCTGACTAGGCCTGATTGGCTTGTACATGCCGAGTGATGGCACTCAAGATGATCTGCTCCATGACTTTCCCTGACACTGAGGTCAGACTGACAGGCCTGTAGTTCCCTGGGTCCTTCTTCCAGCCCTTCTTGTAGATGGGTTTTATAGTCAATTGGTTCCTCCCCCATCAGCCAGGACTGTTAGTAGGTCATGGAAAGTGGCTTGGTGAGCACTTCCGCCAGCTCCCTCAGAACCCTTGGGTGGATTCCCAGATTCGATATGACATCCATAAAGACTTGTTTTGTAGAAGTAACGTTACAACTTAAATAATTTTTAGGCCGTTGGCCCAGTTGAGTGCTGGTCTGATCCAGCAGTGCATCTACAGCATTTCAGTGCATGGCCCAGCCCATCACTCCTAGCCATCCATGTTGTGAGCTTATCCTAGGCCTCCTACTGAGGAAAAACATCATGGCCCTCAAGTGGGAGAAACCAGGTGCTGGTGGTACTTACCCAACAGGCTTGTCACGCCTGGGGTTTCTTTTCTTTCCCTCCTTAGGCCATGGTGCAGGGGTTAACATAAAACTGCAAATCTCTCAATGAATGTGATAACCGGACTTCCATAGGTATGTAGAGGGCAATTACTGTATGTATTGATTTCCAATAAACAGACATTTCAGAGCTAAGTGGAATGTATTTTGGAGACATGTCAGATTAAGTACACTTTATAAATAAATCATGGCCGTGATGTGTGGTATGAGACTATCTTATGAATAAGTTAGGCTGCCTGGGGTCAAGCACACTTCCTTTAGGTCATCATAAATGTGACAGAGAAACGTCAGTTTTCTGTTTATACTGTAACTTGTCTAGGAAAGGGGAGCAGACTCTCCTCAGTGGGAAGGAGCATTAACAAGTTGCTAGTTGTAAAGAAAGTAGTTGGATGATGTTGCCCTGACGTCTTTTGAGACAAATTTCTATCTGGACTTAATAAGCAATACTTCGGTTTCTCAGCACAAGTCCCACGTATCAGTGGTCAAATAAAATTCTCAGTTCACTCTGTCCCCAGTTAACCTGGTTATGACCCAGTCTAGCTTCTCTTGAGGAGAAACACGATGGAGCTTTCTGATAGATTAAATGCTCTTCTTGAGTGTAGCCTGCTGTGCAGTGAGATCAATTGCAGTGGATATTTGGGATTTTGAGATCCAGGTGTTTGGAATTGTTTCCTGAGGAAGCACAGAGAATAAATCTAGTGTGAAAATGTGTCTCCAAGCAGAAGATCCCTCATCTCACAAGCACTTAAGTAGAAAATATGACTGCCTGCGTGCCCAGGCATCTGTCATGTACCATGCAGCTGGTATCCTGTCTCTCTTGGGGAGTTCTCGGTAGACTGAAGTGGTGCTTTGGCATCTGACCTGACTTTGAGGTGAAGTGCTCCATGGGCAAGGACAGTGTCATAGCTGGGTCTTTGCTATATTTGTGCAGAAAAAGGCTGGTGCAGCTGTTCTTGCTTCAGATGACTTCCTTAGACATGGCTGCTTTGCTGCTGGGTGCCTGTATTTTGCCCAGAGCCTACACATACTGCTAACTGATGCAGTGGCTTTTTTTTTTTTCCTGCACAGGATTGAGGACAGCTGAGCTTTTACATAAGTAAAGTTTACTCCTACATGCATACACGCAAGCCCTAGTGCTGGCTCCTACTTGAAGTGGGCAGGTTTTGGCTCCATCCCTCCGTTAATCAAATTCCCAAGTTTCTAGTTTGTTCTTTTTCCTGTCAAACCTTCATTGAGCTGAGTGGGCATTTAGCAAGAGTAAACCTGTAAGAAACGCTAATAGAGAGCAGCTGTTATTATCTTGAGAGAAACATCAATGTGAATTTTCCCTCAAAGTATTTGTGTTTCAAAACAGAGAGAAAATGTTTAGACAGCAGCTGGCCCATAGGAGGGAAACTGAAGCATATTTGGAGAGAGGAAACTGATTAAAATCCCCCTCTGCTTCAGTGACCTGCCTTTATACCTGCCAGAGAGGGGCAAAGACCTCCCCAAGCAGCTGGCCTGGCTTTCTCCCATTGCTGAAAACCACACTGTACACCACATTCGTGAACTTCAAGTGCCCTCTTAAAGGCGGTGTATCTGCTGGGGAAGTGTTTCAGAGCCTCCCTGTACTGATCAAACCTTTCTGATTTCTAGGTTATGTGTATTCTTGGCCATATTTATCTGTACTGGGCTCCAATGCTGTCCTATAAATACCCCAGGGATATTCATACTCCCTCTTGCATTTGGTTTTGCTAGGTTTAAATGGGCCAAGCTGCTTTAGTCTTTGTCGTGCGTAGCTCCGTTTGTCAGCCGATCCTGCTGACCCTGCTCTGTACCTGCTCCAGATGGACTTCATCTCACTCGAGCACTGTAATGTGAGCAAGCCACTTTCTTTCAATATAAAAGTCTTTCAGGTTGACAAGCTTAAAGATCAACATCTTGTCTGGCATAAGGTTGGAGTCTGCAAATTCAGCATTTGGACTTAAATAGTTTTTCATTTTTCACACATTTTAAAAAAATGCAGTATACACATTAAACAGATGATGCTCAGCAGGGCACTGTATAAGCTGCTTTCTGTTGTGTATTGCTCTCAGTGATGGATGAAATTAGGCTACAAGAGTCACTGGCAACCTTTCTTCTGGATGTTGTGTATCCCTATCTCTGGCAGGGGACATTTTTTGGTGATTTCATTTTTAACTTCTGTGCCAGCACTTCTTAAAGCACCCGTTTAGCTCTGCCAACCTCCAGAGGCTGAGGAATGTAGGAACATTTGGATCCAAATACCTTGAAGGGTTTATGAAGTTCAGGTCCAGCTATGAGCCTGGCAAGCACCAACTAATGGAAGCCAGCTAAGATTTACAGTTGGTTTTGTCCATTATCTCTTGACAATGTCCAAGGGCCAACGTTTCACAGGGACCTCTTACGCAGCAGCAGCAGATTAATGCTTCTGTAGGAAAAGCATCTTCCCAATCTCTGATATTTGGCTTATTCCCTAAAGCAGGAGTGTTATATTCCTCATAAAATGTGTCAGCCAGTACCTGTGGATGTTCTTGTCTTATAAATAGACGAGCCTTTGTGGATTTGTGCCAGTCCCTTCCAATATAAGGCACGGTTAGTGAGTTTCAAAGGTTGTTATAGTTGAATCGTGCAAGGAGAAAATACTGTGAATTTTGGAAGTGCTGGGATCCAGTTACAACTCAGGCTTCTTTGCAGTTATGAATTACATGGGAAACATAGCACTGTGCAATATGTTCAGTGAAGGCCGAGACAGTTGTAATAAAATTTTTTCGCTGGTCTTCTAATAGACAGTAGGAATTACATGAATTCATTAAGGTTTGTATTAATATCCTTAGTTCCACTTTGTTACTGAACCTTAACTTAATTCAAATAATTGGTAAAATAAAAGGTTACTAGGAACAAGGGAGTTAAATGATTTCTGATACTTTTTTGGAATGAGCGTGGATGTGAATGAAGCAGCAGAGCAGCAGTTTTGAGGTGACTGGCTCCCAAAGCTCATGTAAGCATGATGTTAATTAACATTTTTGCAGTCCTTTGAAAATGTAAATTGCTCCAGGAATGTTAAGTATCATGATTATGACAGTCTTGAGAAGTAATAACTTAATCTATGAAATTACGAGTCTATTCTTCAGAATTACAAGTGGCACCATGATGTGGCTGCTAGAGTAGCAAGCTACAATTTGGGACAGTGGGTTCAGCTCCTGGGTCTTTTTAGTGGGCTCTGTCTGAGGTCAGCTTGTGGCCGTTTGCTGCTCAGCGATAAGTGACCCAGAAGAAAGGTAAGGAAGATGAAGACAGATGATTCATGAAGAACCATCAAGTTGCTTGTTTAATTAGCACAAGCAAATGGTCTGTAAAGTGTTACTTGTGAAAGCAGGCATTTGGGTGTAGAGCATTGAGAGGGTGGCCCATTTCTGAGAAGCAACAAGACTGAAAAGGTCTGGGCCACCTACTAGTCAGCTGAACTGGAGCTCTTGAGATTTAACCTCAGTATTCCCCGTTCCCATCCATTGTGCCTGAACTTATGGGTGTGACTTCTTTTTCAGCCCAGAGAACTCCTTGCTGGTAACTGAATACAGGCAAAATGTGGGAGGGCAGACACAGAAATTTGCGGTGGTAGTAAGGTGATGATGTTTTCTCTGAAAATAACACTGATGCGATCTCTTGTAAAATACCTGATTCAGATTCTGATACCTGTAATTGAAAATAGATATTGGGGGGTGGGGTAGTGGAACACATCAGAGATAAGTCAGGAAATAGCTTGAGAATGACCAGAAAGCATGACTTATAATGAGAGGCTCCAGGATTTTGATTAATCAAAGAGTGATTTGATCTGTCTGGGGTCCAGGTAGAGAACAGCTCTTTAATGTACAGCGAGATCCAGTGGTTGGAATTGAAAGGTGGGCACATTCTGACCAGAAATAAATGGAAGTTTAACTGTGAAGCTAATTAGCCATGTGAACAGAATCTGATATTGAAGATTATAGTGACCGCTCCATTACCAGAAGTGTTAAAATCAAGATTGAATGTTTTTCCCACTCCAGCTTTCATATAAATTGATTCAGGACTATGTCTTGGTCTGTGTTACATAAAATACCTAAAGAGATAACAATAGTGACCTTATTTACTCATTCACTGTAAGGCTTTGGGCAAATTTAATGGGGATGTTGCAATTCTAAGTACTGTCAATGAAGTCCCTGTTCTAAGGGTGTTCAGAGGTGAAATTGCAACTGAATTTGCCAAGGTCAAGGCTTCTCCTATGCTGACTTATAAGTGTTGAATGCTCCAAAGTCTATTCATTTCAACTGGAGTTTGCTCAGCAGCTGTGAAAATACAGCAGTCAGCTGGGAAAATGAGTGTCTCCAGAACTGGGGGACAAGAAGAGCCACGTCTTCAAGTTTTGCTTATCCTTGCTTATAGTTAGTTTTCTGTGAAATAGGAATTAATATTGACCATTGCCTCTCAAGGACGTGTACATGACCTAATGAGTATTTGGAACAAGTCTTGCGGAAAGGTGCGTGCAGTTAAGCCTGTCCCTCCCGCCCCGGCACTGCTGGACGTCTGACACTCACTGTGCTGCCTGACGCAGGGCGGCTGAGCTGACCTGCCGTCTGGCCAGAAAACACGAGGTCTGGTTTGAAAAAAAAAGACAGACATCAGGATTTGGTACATGTTGTCTATATCCGAAACTTTTCAAACTCATGTGAAACCCTGAGGAGAGGCTGAATGGGTGAGACATCTGAGTTCTGCTCCAAGCTGGGCAGAGCAGGGCTCTGAACAAGCAGTGCTGCAGGAGACAACTAGAACAACTGTCCCTAGTTTTTGTTGGGTTTGTGTTCTGTGTTGGGTTTGGGGATTTTTTTAATTTTGGGGGAAGTTCTTTGTTTGGTTTTGTGTTTAAACTGTAAGCTCTAGTTTTTAACAGCAATTCCATTGAAATGGTTCAGTTTTAATGAGTTGGTGTTTTCCAACAGTGGCATTTTTACCTACAGTTTTACCTACAGGCATTTTACCTGCAGTTTTTGGTAACAGCAGAACACCCCTCTCTGGTGGGGTGCAGCAGAGAAAGAATTGTCACCAGAAGATGACGATATCAAAACAAGACCCCATGTGCACAAAAGGCTTGTATTTGCATACAAACTGTCCAACCTGTTATTAATGGATACATCTTGCATATATGAGGAATATAAATCACTCTAAATGAGCAGGCATCAAAATTTGACCTGTCCAAAGTCATACGTTGAAGCAGGAAGCAAAAGCCAAGAATAGATTCAGGGTCCTGAACTTGTCCAACCTCTAGAATGGGAGCCAAATTTCGTCTCTCACTTGTAATTATGGTCAAAGCCTGGGCTGGAAATGAGAAGCACTGATTTCTGTTTCTGCTCTGCAGCAGACTTACTGTATGACCTTGGCAGCAAATATGCATCCTTCTGTGTCTCAGTTTACCTCTCCACTAATGGAGATAATTGTACTAGTATGCAGTAAGCTTAATGGACTTTGTTCCTGCACCTACTGAAGTTAATGGCTTTCCTTGCAATAGGAAGAAGACCAGATGCACCATTTGTAGAGTGTCTGCGTGAAAGGATGTTGCAGAAGTGAGACAGATATTATTTGTTTCAACATATGGGCCCAGGTAATAGCCACACATGCTTGAAAATCGATGATTCACATGGATAGTAAGGGATAACAATTCATTCTTGACAAACAGTTGCCTCGACCCTCCCTGTGCTGCTGAGTTCACACCTGGCTTGAGTGCTGCCAGAGCACTGGGATGCTTAGAGGGGGATTTGTAAGAAAAATCCAAGACCTAAATCTGTCAATAATTCACTTAGCGAGGGGAGTGATACACCTTGATGCTAATACGTGGTTGTAGTGAACAGTGTGTGGAGAGCTCCTGTCTGAGCAGGGCTCTGCCTTGTGCTGCATTTTCCTCGTTAGGAAACCCAGCCCATGCGGTCCTCCAAGCTAGTTGTTTTTCAAGTATACAGAAATGAGACAACTACTTGCAAAGATAAAACTGCTACTGACTCACCATGGTTCATAATGCTGAGCTAGAAAAGTTAGCAGCCCCAGCACCATAGAAATGAGTGCTCTGCATTCTTTCCTGGGCATTGCAGTGGTCTGGATGGCTCTTCCAAAATCTTAGTTGATGTGTTTCCTCGTAAGTGATGTCACCAAGTGGAATATTTCTGGTAAGTGGAACAACATTGCTCTGCTATTCTCTTAGTAGATGAGGATTTTCCTGTGGATTCTTTGTTTCCTAGGCCAAGGGAAAATAAATCACTATTTCATCTGCTGACCAACCAAAAGTCTGTTCAAGTAAATAATCCCACAAAGACTCTTTTTGTGCATTTTACTTTGAAGTTTTTCAGAACCTGATTAAGAAGTCCCTACTTTGAATTATCTGGGTTGATCAGCTTTCAGTGTGTTAGTACTTCCTCAGCACTAGCACTGGAGATCCCTGGATCATCACTGGATGATCCCCATCAGTCCTTACTGATGAGGACTCTCCACACACAACGTGGGACTGTGGTTGCATGATGAAGACATGTAGCTACATCCAAACCTGTGTTACTACTCTAGTTTGTTGGTAATTGCAATAGGTTCCTTCGAGATAGTACCGGGTGAAAAACTGTGTGCTAAAGACAGCCTCCATTCCAAAAAAACCTTGTAACTTGGAGAAGACAGAGAGAGATTTAAGTCTCCAAAGTTTCTGTGTCAGGTTGCAATCACAATGCTCTTCATTCCTCCTATCCAGGAGGAAGAACAGGATCATTTGCTTGCTATTATGAAGCTTTACACATTCGCATACACCATCACCACCCCTTTTTTTATTCTAAAATTATTTTCTCATAAAATTGCCCTTGATCTCTAGCCTGATACTCTGATGCATATTTATAAACCCTCCTCTGTACTTTCTTATCACTTGACTTTACCAAATCCCAGTCCTTGTCTGAGTTAAGCACAAGCTGCAGCCCAAGTGGGTATGAGGGCTGGAAGGACTCTTGCTTTGCTTTTGCTTCGTCCTGCTCTGAGCTCCAGATGTGTAAGGGGGCTGCCTGCTAATGAAGATATCCAGTGGGGTGCAACCTGTGCTTAGTCAAATTCATCCAGCTCCAAGACACCTGGTTGACTCCTAGCGTACAGCTAGCTGAGGTCCTCTGAGGGTAAGCAGTAAGTGGCAAAATCCCCCAACGAAGTCGTCCTTCCCCCAGATCTTTCCAGATATGTATCCCGATGACACTGCAAAGCAGAGGCCTGCTCCTGGCCAGTCTTAGTTGTCACAGCTGCGTCATCTGATTCCGTTTGTCCTTACCAAGGACTCGCACCTCACTCTTCAGCAACTGCCGAGAGAAATGGGGATTTGTCAGATAGCTCCCCATCTCCAGAGCCACAGTGGGGAGATCAGGCGTCCGAAATCTTGCACATCAGCCCCAGTGGCGTGTGAAGCCTGCAGGTGATCTCTGAGGCTTGGGCTGCAGCAGTGAGGATGCTGACAGCCTCCCAGCTGGGTTCTTCTGAAAGGGCCCCTCTTTTCCCTGGGAAGCAGAGCACAAAGCAGGGCAGCATTGCATCGCCAAGTGCAATATATAATATATAGT
>NW_010429527.1:0-3519 GCF_000710305.1 Buceros rhinoceros silvestris
TGCCCCCAAAATAAAAATCAGGGCTCGTGCAGTGAAATCGAAGAGCTGAGGTTCGTTTTTTTCTCCATACGCAAGATGCGCTGTGTGCATCGTCTCCCGTGCAGCCACAAAGGGGACTGTGATAGCCGGCAGCGCGTTGGCATGCTCTGTGTTGGAAGGACACGGTCCCTGGAATCCTCTGGCACCGCCAGCAACTGCTGTCGAACTGGAACAGAGACAGAGGAGGGTATCGAGGAGGAGAAATTCGGCTTTGCGTATTGTAAAATCGAATCCTTAAAAAACCTGGATACTCTTGGCAGTATGTCACATCTTGTAAATAGAATCCATATATATTCATGCGTATTTTAAGCAGAATATCGTGTACTGCAGTTTCTGCTCTCTAAGCAAATATTTTGGTAGAGTAATTTAAAAACAGATGGGGTGGTTTTTGAGGCCAGCGCAGCACCAATTAAACAGCAGTGCTGGGCGACGTTGGGCATTCTGGAGCAGGATCTGCCAGCTGTATGGCAGCTACCCGCTGAAGGCAGTGAAGATGCTCAGGAGCTGACCGGCACAGGGAGAGGTCATCAGTGGCTGGATCCTTCTGAGCAGAGCTGCACAAGGGTTGTGTGCTGCAATGCACGCTGCCGTGGGAGGGACCCACTAGAAATGCAAGAAATGCAAATCGTTTAGAATTACAGGCAGCAGGAGGGATTCTTTCTCTGTAATACTGAGATAACCTCAATTTATGTGGCTGTATCATTTCTGCAAGTAACCTACATTTTGTTAGGATAGGGGGTCATAACAGTGTCAACACTGAACCTTACTCGATAGGGTTAATTTTATGTAACTTCCAATACACGTATACACCTAGCCGCATCTATATTTACCTCTGTCTAAAAATATCCCAAGGTTACAGATTCAAGGTTTACAGCTTCAGTGAAGACACAGAGTGAACAATGGCAATTTTTAAATCTGCCGGTGACATGTATTCAGAATTATCACCAACATGCCATGCTGCAGTAATGCTAAATTAAATATTTCAAAATACATGCAAGGCACTGTGGTATTTTGTTGGCCTTTAAAAGTAAGCCCATGAACCTTGCTCCCTGATGCTGCGTTCTTACAGAAATTTGAAGAATTTACATTTTTGAAAAATTACGTAATATCCAGTGCCCTGCAAATCCCTGTGAGTGGCATCTCTTGCTCACTGATGCTTTGCTAAAAAGTTCGGAGGCTGCAAAGTTTCAGCCAGCTGGGAATCTCAGATCCACGCTAGCAGTTATCTCCAGATGGTCGCACTCTTCCTTTGTACCAAGCCTTCTAGCATCTCAGCGTTTGCATGTTCGGAATGATGATGTATGCTGTTCCACTTGTTTTTGCCAGATAATGTACAGGGCATTGTACGATAAGTTTTGACATGTAGTATAGCTCACTGAAGCAGTGAGAGTGTAGGGAGAGAAAAGGGGAAAGGAAAAGAGTAGGACAGGAGATGAAGGGAGTAAGAAAATGCAGCAAGAAGAGTTTATGTGAGTGTAATGAATTCAGTCTGACTGGCAAATACAATTTGACTGCAAGTTGTGAATTTCATTGAATGTGATCCAAGAAAGGCACAGCTGAGCAATCTGCAGGAAGCAATCTTTTCCTAGAAGTGTGCAGCTCCAAACTGTACAAATTCTTCCACTGGTCGTAAAATGTCTGTGCGCCACTGAACCAGTGTAATCAGATACTTCTGAAGAGAAAATAGCGTACTGAGATAGTCGACTAAAGAATAACAAACCCCATCATTGAATGGAGCGTTTCAAAAGAAGAAAACCTATATAATTTGAAGTTGGCCAGTGAAGCCCTGGTGATAAGGACAGTTAATCATTTCTGGTGCAGCTGTTTCCTGACATTTCTGCAAAATGTTGTGGAAAAATTAATGAAGGTTCATTCAGTAATGGTTTCAAGCTTGGCTAGTGGAAAATATGACAGTATTTCCATCGTCAATTAAGAACAAGCAAGGCTTTTTTTTTTTTTTTCCATAGGGGAAGTGGTATGCAGTTTGTACTGCACAGGAAACTGTAGACTTGAGAGCAGCTGCGTGATAGTAACAGGTATGCAGAGAACATGGAGAAGAGCCTGGCCCTCGTCTCTTATCGCATGTGCTGCAGTGTATAGACCTATTTCTGTTATATTCTGAAAAAGACCGCTTACGTTATCTAGCACGTGGGGTATTCCTTCGAGTGTCCAGCTCTGAAAATAAACGCCCTTCTTGTCACTTCAGTAACAAAGCTTGTTTCAATGAGTTTTTCACTGTGATTATATTTTATTGCTGTGATGGCCCAAAAGAATTACTCCTTTAGGTGGAGAAATGCAGGATTTTTTTAACTGATCTCTGAAATTCACATTGCTTGCAATTCGATCTGGGCGTGTATCATTTTCACAGCCATGAAAGGCACCCCTGGGTGAGTGAGCACGTGTGCTTGCTGCTCTCCCTGGGTGCAGAACCGCAGTAGCTCTGCTCTAACTGGCTAACCCCTTTGTGGTTACGTGTGGAGGGGAACTTGTTGGCCTCTTGTGCAGTACGAACATGGGCTGTGCCTGACGGTGAGCTCAGTGTCACGCATGTGTACCTAGCGTGGCAGATACCCAAGGGAGCATGCAGTTTAGAAACAGGAGCGTGGCCAGGGGGTGCATTCCTGTGGCAGATCAGCATAGCTGAAGAGCACTGTAGCAGCTGAGCAGTGACCTTTGTCCACTCCTTCACCTCCTAGCCTCCAGGGCCTGGCAGGCGGATAGCTGCCGACAGCCTCCTCAGTGGCACCTTGGGGCTCCCACTCCTGCCACAGCTCTGCTGTGATTACACTCCTCCAGCTTGCCTTGGTTTAGGGGAATGCTGGGTCCAATCTACTGCTGGATAGGCTATATGGTAGTTGGGAAAGAGGCAATGTCTGCTCTTGAGAGTGAGTTGTGATGAGCAGTCCTGTGCGGATGGTAGAGTTAACATTTTTATGCACAGGGACAGGATTTTTATGCACAATTTATTTTGTGTTAAAAATGCATTAGTGTGAAAATACAGGGCTGGTATAGAATTACTCAATGTAAATCACTGCAAATGTTTAGGTGAATGATTTAGGTGCTCAGTACCTGTCTGGACTATAAGGGGTTGTACAAACTTGCCTACTGTCATGGCTTTTTTTCCCTCTGACTTTCTGAGATACTTTAACCCGTCATAAATAGGATTTCTACCCTGTTTACAAAGTATGATGATTCATGCTAAAGTGGTTGATAGAAAGAAGATGCGTTATAATGAATGGTTTATGCTTTTCTAATACCACTGTGTAAAGGAGGCGCTTACTCAGTCTTCCTCCTGCAAATTTAGAAGACCCTTAGCAACCTCACTATAAATGTTTGTCTTACTCTCTGTCATGTTAGCTGTGGAGCGTGTAGTCCTTACTGATAGCTTAAGCCAGTGTAAAACAAGTAATAACAATGGAGTTGTATCCATGATTTGTGACCATTCACATAATCACATAAAAGTCAGCCCCAAGTTCTCTT
>NW_010429527.1:3698-42104 GCF_000710305.1 Buceros rhinoceros silvestris
TTTAAGACTCTCCCAAGCCTGCAATCCCTGCTGCAGGTAAACCTGTTGCTGAAGTCAATGACAGCTTACCAGTATTGGAGCATTAGGGACTGCTTGTAAAGAGCCTGTAATTAGTCTTGGTTTGGCACATAAAAACGTTAATCCTTTAAGCATCCCACCTGTGTACCGTGTTCATACTGCTGCTGTGGTCAGTATACTGTTGTGCCTGTGGTGGGAGTGCTTGTGTGTGCAGGGTATGCCTGGGAGTACGGGAAAGATGAGGTCTCCGCTCTTGCTGCTTATCTGATGTGGGAAATCTGAGGGCACTGGGTCAGACATGAGCTGCTTTTAAACTTCTCAGCGTGAGGGCTGTGCCTACAGCTGCTTAGGAATTTCCCATAAAAACAATTTGTCAATTGAAAGCAGAATCTCCACAAGAGCAAGTTTTCCACTGGAAAAATCTCCATACTGCTATTTTTATTTTTATTTAATTTTTTTGTTTTCCCATGGAAATCTCTGAATGAAATACTTCCCTTTAAGTCACCTTACTCCATGAGGGAGATCTTCACTTAGCTGAGGAGAGTTAAAATGGTTTCAGTTGCTGTTAAGTTGCGTCTGCCTATTACTCCCTCTTATCTCATGGCGAATGGCAGTACAAAAACTCCATGCTTAAGAAGTTCCTGTGGGCAGATCACCCTGACAGTCCTCCATGTCCCACACTGTATTGTAGTCACCGTTGTGAAAAAGTCTACTAACTACTGAAAAAACAAGGCCACAGTGAAACAGATTCCAGAATAGAGGTCCCAAACCCTGGGAAACCATTTGTGAGCTTATATCTTTGCTGTTCAAACACAGTTTCCTAAATTTCTATATATTTTTTACTGGTTATTTAGCATCTCTGGGGGTTGTAAAACTCTTGAGTTCCATTTGAGATTAATGGGGAATAAAAAGAAAGTACATTTAAGGGATTGTAAAATTGGCTAAGGTCACACGATCAAAGTGAAGGACTCACACACCTGTCTTGCTTCATTGCCTGCCCTAGCTGTCCCTATAAAAGGCAGCTGGGTAGTGGCTGGGACATTACTGTAGGTGACTGGACACCTGGTGCCGAGCATCTGGAAAGGGAGAGGAGTGCTGCTGGCATCAAGGTGTTCATTGTATCACACAGTGACCTCTTACGGATGAACGTTAAAAAAGAATGAATGCGCAAACCACTTTTTAAAGTAACAGTTTGAATAGTTCACCAAGATTTGTGGTAGATGCTGCGTTCTCCTTAAGGCGCTGAGTCTCCAGACTTGTATGAATCTTTGTCTTGCTATCCCTCTTTGTTTCTTCATCCTGTTCTCATTTAGATATGCAGCCAGTTCTACTCCAAGCAGTAAACCTTTGACTACAAAGCACGGTGAGCAGCTGGTAGGTTTGATGATGGTGGCATGCACAGAGCACTAGCCCCTGCTGTCCCTGAGGGAACCATCCCCCAGAAGGAAATGGGCTGTACCAGAAAGCGTGCTGTGTGACAGTCACTGCACCGGAGGAAGCTCACTATCTACATGAGGCTGAAAGCTGGTGCAGATTTCTTCACCTCGTGCACAGAGGAAGTGGCACGGCAGATGTCTGACTGTCCTTCAGGCAGCCTCTGCTGTGGTTCTCAGAAAGACACGGGAGTTGTGGTTAAATGTTACAGCCTCACCTATTACTTGCTCACAGACAGCGCAATTTTCAGTATCTCTTCCACGGGATGAAGGGCAGTTGACTCTCAGTCATGTTATATCTTCTTCCAAAGGAATGACTCAGAATGAAAATCCTCAGCTACCCTTACGTACAGCAGAGAACGGTACCAGGGTATCTAATGAAACAGATAGGTGTAAAAGTCCTCCTCTGTTCCTTGTTCTGCCCCTCTCACAGGATCATCTCTCTTATCTCCATTTTCCTCTCCTTCTTACTCTGTCACTGGTTTGTCCATCATAATTTTCGCTGGGTAGCCTGAGTCAAATATCTGAACGCTGACTGCTGCAGCTGAACCTTCTTACTTGGCTGTGAAATGAGGAGGGTGTTTTGAGATCTGCCTTAGCCATTAGCCCCACCAGCATGTCCATTCTCACCAGAGGGTGCTGGGAGCCACCAGCACCAAACCCTTCTGCTTCCGCACTGTTCAGCTGCCCTGGTAGTGCTGAGGATGAAGGTGACAGATCAGGATCAAGGACTGTTCCTTTATTCTTTATTTAAATATGTCAAAAATTGCCTTTAGGAGATAGATACCAATGTAACTCACTGGCATTCAAGGGAATGCCAAATAGGCTTTCTAAGCCAACAGCCAAAAGCTGAGCACGGTTTCAAAGATGACCAATATGACACCACTGTTTCCACCTGTGTACTGTCCCTTCGGGGAAAAAATAAAGCCCATCATCTCAGTTTTAATCCCTTGTACTAAAAGAGGTGGTGTTCTCAAGTTATAATTGAAACTGGAGATTTCACTCACCTGTTGGATTTTAAAGACTAAGTGAAGGAAAGATCGTAGCAATTATTCAGACCATTCGGCAAGAAAAAAAAATCAGCAAAATGTGCATTGGTGACAATCAGTTGTATTTCACAGTTGCACTGCAAAAGCTACGAATGGCCTCAGTTCTAAATTTATGATAGGCAGAAATTGTACTGTTTAGTGTGTCCTAAAATTATCCAGCACAGAAATACTTTGGGGAAGTGTAAAAATTAATTCTCAGTTTTTCAAAAGGCAGTTTAAAGGGGAAGGAATGCTGATGTGGAGGTATGAAATAACTGCCATCTCGGTAACAATTTTACCAAACGTAGTGAAGAGTCATATGCTTCATGTCCTTGTTATAAGATTCTTGGAGAAAATACTCCCACTCACATAGAAATTCACTGTAAACATCTCTCTTGCTGTTAGAGTTGATGTACTTTTGAGGATGCAGTGGCTCTTAGAAGAAGCGGAGAGCGTTGTGCAATAATGTGACCTTATGTTGCATAGACACTTCCAGTTTTGGAATGTGAAATGTCTGAAACTGGGAGTGGGTGGACAAGAGGTGGAGCCAGCTAGGAGCCTGGGTGGCTGCGTTTCTGAGAAACTCTCTTCTGCTGGTGAGTGCTGCTAATTTGCCAAGCGTACAGCTAAATCCCTGAATAGTGCTAAGTCGAACCACTAAACATTGAGTTGAAAATGGACATGGAGCTATAGGGTGATATTTTGGAAGTTAAATGTGTAAAACTTAGTTGAAAACAAGGCTGAATTCTTTCAGACCTGAAACCACAGCCTCCCAAAATGCGTCAGAGACTCTTGATGCTGCAGCGAGGTCAGCTTTCCTCCCCCCTCCCCTCCACCTGTGAGTCAGGACAACTCTATTCAAGGAAGCTTTTATTGGAAGCTGTCAATAGAGAGGTAGACAACGTGCAGGTGGTGAGGATACAGTGTGAAAGAGTTTGGATCCTGTGCCTGCATAAATGGTCACCAGCAGGGAGAAGACCATTTCTTTGGAGAACAGAGGGATACTGAGGAAAGAATAGTGTTTGAGCAAGAGGTAGGTTTGCCTGATTTCACCTTCTCTCTAATGAAAACCAGGATTCTGAGTCCACTCCATTGTATCCATTTCTCAAGGGGGACAAAGACTAAGTCCCTTGTGGGCTCAATGCTCTCAGGGCTTGACCACAGTTCTTCTGGATCTACTTTTGCTAAAAATCACAGAAATACAACCTTAGAGCAGCTCAGTTCATTGCAGAGAGAAAAAGAAAACCAAGGAGGAAAGAGAAAGTATTGGACAGGTGGGATTTTCAGTGGTGCGAACTTGATTTTCAGGCAATGCAGACACTTTTTGAAATAGAAACTTCCCGTGGGGTAGTCATGCACTTACTCTTTCCTTTGCTGTAAATCCAGACAGGCTTATTGGGTGGAGCTACCGTGACTTAAAAATGTCAGTGAACAGTGCTGTCCTGTTTATATTATGGATCCTTTAACTTTTTCTTTGTTGTTTGTTATTGCTGTTATTAGCTGGACTGCTCTAGCAGAGTGTCACCATAGACGAAATGCTTGTAACAAGCAGCATTTTAGCAACTGTGGTTTTAGATGTGCTCTTCTTTTAATGCTGACAGGTGCTCTGTACTTCCTGAACTCACCGTTACTGCCACCAGAGAATAAATATCTTGCAGCAGCTTTGTGATTAAAAAGCTACCCGTAGAACTAACTCACAGTTTCAGTACTGTTGTTTCAGTGTGAGACTGCTAGCAGAAGGAAGGAGCTCCTGGAAACCAGCTGTAGTTATTTAATTCATGACCTGTCAGAAAAGAAAGTTTTGGTTTCCAATCCTGATGAGGACCTTGGGTGAAAAGCAGAGCGTGGACCTGGCTATGCAAAGAGCTGCCCTACCTGAGCCCTCAGCAGGCTGGGTAACACTGCATTTGAGTGGATTTCCTGAGAGCATACCATGGGGAGTTTTCCGCTATGTGGAAGGCTTATGTTCTACCGGTTTGATCCACTTTCCATTTCACTGATGGAATATTTCTATTGACTTTCCCACAAGCTGATTCAAACTGCATAAAAAGTGGTGGTGGCGGGGTGTGGGGGAACATTGCTCTTCTTTGCACCTTTATTTTTCACGTCAATGTTAAAATTTGGATTTGAATCCATGGATGGTGCATTTTATAACCAAAGCCAGCAACACTTTGTTCATAGAAGTGTAAGTAACCTTTTCTTTAAAAAATGAAAAACAACTGGATGCACTTGTGGTGTCCCTCTGACTGCCAAGCATTCCTTGGCAAACACTCAGGCAAAAGGACCTCTTTATGCAGATATTCTTGTGCCCGTATGTGGATGTATTCACGTGTGGAGTTTGAAATAAGAAAATAAACTGCTAGACTTGCTGACGCAGGTATCTGCCTGAAATCAGATTTATGTCTTCCATTCAGAAAGCATTCAAACTAAAGATAGTTGTGAAGGAAAAAGAAACAGAAATACACGTTCCTGAGCATAAAGCAAGGCAGTGGTTTATCTGAGCTGTATGATGAGGGTAGGAGGACGTGGACAGACAAACCTGAGCACAGCAGCGTGGGCTCCTGCAGGGGTGCAGAACTGCACCTGGGGGCCACTGCAGCAGGCAGTGGGAGCTCCTAGACTTGGCAGGACTAGCTGCCACATTCACCTTCAGTGCGATTCAGCAAATCGTCTCGCTGTTGGACAAGGTGGAAGTACGCTTCCTCTGCCATCTGCCTGGTCGCCTGCCGTCCAAACCTGCTGTGAGCAGCCAGCAGGAAGCGTGGCTGCCTTTGACCTCTGCTAGCCTTTTTCTGACCTTCCTCTGCCTTTTGCACTTTCTGGTGAAGGTCTGGTGCAGTCAGGGGGCAGGGTAGCAACGTAACTGCCAGAATCTTCCGGATGATAGCATGTGAAACTGCAGTTTGGTTCACATCAGTTCTGTTCTTGCTACTTTTTTTTGCTAAGCAGGTTTATATAAAATATAAAAGTCCAAATCCTATCTCAAGATTAGATTTTACATCCTTGAACAGATCAAGGAGAAAAATAAATTGTTACCCTGAAGAAAGACACGAAGAAAAATATCAGACTGATACCTTCTTTGCTTTTAAGTTTTGCCGATCAGAAATCAGAGGCTGAATTTTGCATCAAACGTCCATAGTGGTTCTGCAATCAAATACTCCCAGCTTGTGAAGATGCAAACAGCAGCTTCTCTAGCTTGCTCTAATGAACCGACAGCTCTTTGTTGGGGCTAGCAGAACAATTAGGCTCGCTGCTAGAAGAGCGGCGTTTGTTACGCAGTTGCATCCGAGTGATTGGGGTTATTTTACTCAAGCAGACCTCAGTGATCCGCAATTAAAATGGCATTCTCATCTCATCTCACACATAGAGGTTGAGAAAAAGCTTTTGAAGATCTTAGTTGCTCTGATGATGGGCTTGGTAGAGGAACAAAATCTAACAAGGGTCTTTTGTTGCAGCAGTTGGGTCGTGACTGAGACAGTTGGCTACTTCATTATAGCAAACATGTAGGTGGCTTTTCTCATGTTTTGAGATCCAGGAGAGGAGCTGTGACTTTCCTGACACCTTTGAGGGGAGTGTAGTCAACCCTTTGCAGAAGCAGGGTCACATCAGCTGTGCCATATGCAGCATGCGCTGACAGAGAGCCCTTTTCTCTCAGCTGCTTTGAAGTCACAGGCTCCATCTCTCTGGCAAGAGCAGATCTGAGTGGTGAGATCACCCTGGGCTCGGGCAACTTAAAATTGTCTGTAATTTTTTGCACCTACTTGGTTGTGGTATTTATAGCTCATTTTAACCTGTGCTTTCTCTTCGGTGTAATAGTTCATAGCAGCCTTCCTTGCTGGTACTGGTTCAGCTCTGAAGGAAACCCTGGATGCAATTTGGAGGATTAGAGTGAGATCAGCTCCTGAAACCCGAGTCAAGTTAATGATGAAACCTGAGTTTTGTTAATAATACATTGTAATTATTACTGCTGGCAGGGCAGATATCTCGTATATCTCATCTTTTAGCTTGAGGATCCTAGTTACAGTGATATGTTCAACTTCTTGGCCATTCCGCCCCTTGCTTGGGTCTGCAAAAGGAAGGTGTCCTATCTCCTCTGCCAGATTTTCGCTCAAGCTTTCCTGGGTAGAGCGGTGCCTCCACAGTTATCGGTGCGTTACACAAGCTGGGTTGCAGAGAGGCTGAGAGGATACGTGATCAACAGATGAAGCAGCAGAATGTTAATAATACAAGACACCTAATTGGACCTGCCCTTTTGCCCGGCAACAAGGACATGTGTCAGTGTACAGCAGGCACCAGGCCCATGGCAACCTGCTCCCACCTCCTACAGGTCTTCATGAGGAAAAAATTGCATTATGAGCTGAGCCACTTGCCTGCTGTAATTGCCAGTAAAGCATTAATCCTAACCTTTTGTAGACCGCATCTATTGCTGGCACCTCAGAGATGCTGGACCAGATTGGAGAGGTGACATAAATCATGGCGCGCATCACACGTTGGTATGTGGGAGGAGAGTGCACGCCGGTGAAAGTGACACCACGCAGGGGCGGGATGGAGAAGGCTGCAGCAGGAAAAGCAACCTGCAGCAGGATGTAGGAAGATGTGAGATAGCGCAGCCCCTCGTTACTTTAATGCCGTATCTTCTTACCATCTCCGATGGCTCCCATTGCAGATTTCCCTGCTACCCTGTGCTGGTGCCTGCTGCTTCCATTTGCCTGTGGTGGGGTGCCCCTGTCCAGGGTGTGAAATCAGAGGTGCTGTGGCCAACCGTAGACTTTCATTTTGTGGAAGAGTGCCATCGTGGAACCACTGGTCCCACCCGAGGTGCAGGCAGCCACCACATCCGGTCTCCCACCCCCAATCAGTGCCACGTGCTTGTGGAGTACTTACATTCAGGGCAGTAACTTTCCAACACCCACAGTTTAAACACTGGCTGATGGAGAAAGCCCACAGCAGGAACTTACCAAAAAGAAGAACTGCCACCCTGTTTTGATTTGCTTCTGCTCGTTATCTTGCCTGTATCATGACTAAGTGTTGTATATGACACTGAAAATAGAAGGGTTTTGTACCCTTGAAACCCCCATGGGCAGACTCTGTACCGGTCCAGCAGATCCTCATCGTGCTTTAGGCACTAGAGAAGGCAGAGAGAAGGCGAGCTGGCAGCTCTGGAGCCCTGGGGCAGGAGGGAGGTGGTGCTGAACAAGGCTGGGCTGGATGTGGTCACAGAGCCCCTTGCCCTGCCCCACCATGATCTGTGACTGCCCCTTTCCTGCCTCATCTGCTGGCTGGGGCACAGCAAACCCACCAAGGGATGGATCTGACTGAAAAGTTACCGTTTCTTTCCCTCAAATCATGCTCAAGTCAGCCTATTTCTTGGGTGTACATTGAATTTGTGCACAGTTAAAACTGTCTTTTGTGGGGGCACTGAGATCCCAGAGGCCAAAGCCCTCTGGGGGCATAGGACATAGGGTGAGGTGGCACCTCACCATCACAGTCTCTGGGATGGCGTGGCCGGTGTCCCTGGCTTGCGGGGAGCCAGTGGGCAGCTGCCAGGCCCTGCCTGCCATGTGCAGCCAGCCTTAAGGGTGCAGAGCTTTGGGGAAAAGGCAGCAGTCTATTCTACATGACTTTGGAAAATACAACATAATAGTAAATATTTTCTTAATTACACAGCAAAGGCAATTTTTCTTTTTTCCTAATGAACTTCGCTGCTGGGTTTTTTTTTTTTATTTCATCTTCTCCTTTGTACATCTTTCTTTAAATAGGTGAAGTCTTGAAAAGATACGTAATATATTACTGTTCCTTAAACAGAATTTCTTCTTCAAGTCCGTGTGAGGGCATAGGCTAATCACTGTGCTTTTACCTTTATAACTTAACAACCCCACAGTGGCCGATGTGTCGTGTCTCCTATTAACTTTATGTAAATGTACTGCCAGAGCGTGGTCTTCAGTATTTAAACCCACTAATAACTGTTTTTATATTCTTACTTCCTCTAATATAATAACATTTACTCTTCATTTCAGATGAAAATTAAATTGTCTGAAGAATAATACCATCAGCTGATTTGTCTTGCATCACAATATTTGTCTATTCTAGAAAATATAAGTGACTTATTAAATTTACTGCTAAGACATAGGATGAAAAGACAAGACTATGATGCTCGATAAAGAATGGTTGCATCAATGTGAATTAATCACAAGAAAAGAGCGTGCTCGCAGTTTCCCACTGTATTTAATGTAAAAACTAAAATCTTATTAACTTCAGTTACTTTTTTTTAAATTTTAAAATCAGAAGAAAATAAAAATTGTAGTATAAGAATAATAATTTCCATTGAATCTCGCATGTGAAGTTGGCAATGTCTTACCGTGGGCTTTTCTTCCTGTTGTAAATGAGAGAAAAGATCTGGTAGAAAGTGGTGCAGTTTTGTTTAACTCCAGCCCCAGAACGATTGATGTGAGGTATTTGGAGCCACACAGGAAGGCTGCATAACAATGAAACAGAGCCCTCGTGTAAGCATCAGCCAAAGGAGCCACGGTATTACACAGAAAAAACATAATTGCAAAAAAGACCATTCCATTGCACAGCTACCAGCGGTAATGTTGCAGTAATGTACTTTAAACAGTTGCAGATATTCTTAAGAAAGGCCTTGGGACCTGGCTTACCTTCCTTTTGGGTTAGGGGGAGCAAAACTCATGCCGTGCCTAAGCACAAAGTTGCCCTGGAAAGAGCTTGCTGAACATCTCTGGACATCTATGCTGCACATAGCTGTGGCTTGTCCTATTGGAATTAAACCCCTGAAAGTTTCAAGACTCCTGGCACTGTAAGGTAGGGTGAGCAGTAGGCTCTAAGTGTGGTCAGCATGGCACTGTGAGCAAGGCTAGCAAGTGCTGGTGGTGTGGAATTGCATCGTGCCCTCCTGTTCCTGGGCGTGAGGCAACCCCTTGGCTGCAGTCGAGTGGAGCAGCTAGCACTTGGTGTCTGGGCACTGGTATCCGCTCACCGTGGTCTGCGAGGCCAGCTGACATATGCAGGCATAGCACCAGCACTTTAAAGGCACAGTCATTAATTCCTGTAAGTACAGGTACTTGGGAATCAGAAATTCAAATGTGCAGTTGGAAGCACTTCTCAATATTGCTCATAAGATACTAAACACTTGGCCAGACGGTTGGTTATACTCATTCCACTTTATTAGGCAGAATAGAAGTGCCTTAAATGGGAGTAAGTTATATTTACACCCTTCCTAAAAGCTCCTTTGGGCTGGTAAAATGGTGTAAACTGGCCTCAGAGTAGATGAGACTTGCAGAACAGGGCTGTAAAAGTGCGGTTGCATCTCATCAGTCTTTAGGGCTGTGTTTCTGCTTCTGGTAGGGCACAGCCTTCTCTTGAGGGCAGTGCTGGCTCAACCAGTGGAGCTGGCACAGGATGTGTCCCCATTCCTTCAGCTTTCAGAATCTCATTTTTGGTCCCTGGAGAAGTTTGCTGGTACAGCTCTATTTTTGCTTCAGAACCCATTTCCTAGTCCAATGGGCTGTATTAGGATGTCTTAATAGCAGACTCTCATCTGTTTGTTGTGGGATCTCAGGATGCAAAACCCACATGGAAGATCTACTTGGTCTTTTCACATTTAATCTTTTCAGAATCTCAGTGAAAAGGGGGTAATGTCAAAATCTGAATTTTTTCCCCCTCATGTTCTCAAGTTTCTCAAGTTATGTTTAGAAACAGGAAACTGTTTTGCATAAAGGTAAGATTGTGTTTTTAACAAGAAAAGTTGGTGTTAGACCGGCTAAATATACCCACACAGTCATACTCTGTGGGTAGTCCTGGCTATTTTGGGGCTTTATTTTTGCATCTGTTTATTTATTTATTTATTTATTTTAGTGACACCTCCACTGTACCTTCAGCTTGTAGCGAGGCACCGCTTCCTGTGCTGGTATGAAACTTGCAATTACAGGAGGAGTCAATCTTGTCAGGTGTCATCTATCAGGCATCGCAGAGGGCTGGTTTCAGCAAAGGAAGAGCAAAGCTTAATAAAAAGAGAGAGAGGGAGAAGCGTTCTCTTGATAATTTGCCCTTTGCAACAACAGACACTTATCTGATCACCCACGCTCATCTGGCTGCTGACGCTGTACTTGCTTCCTTAGTACAAGCTATTTTTACACCTTTTGTGTCTTTTGAGGAACCGAGTGGGCCTGCTGGCTTACAGTGATTCACCGTCTCCAGGCGAACAGGGTGTCCTCAACGAGAGGGGGGTAGGAAGAGAGAGGGAGGGGGAAGAGTTCAACTGAACAAGCAAGTCGTTTGTCTGAGGTGATCTGACTGCTAAAACATTGCACTGCAGTCTTAAGGGAAATAGCCTGCATGCTTTTGGGTTGTAACACAATTTTTCAAGTTGTTAGAAGCTATCCCAAGGAACATGTAGTAATTCATTAGTTTAAGTGTAGCTTAGCAAACATGAAGCCCTGTATGTTTGTGAGTATACTCCACGTGTTCATTTCTCTTTCTGTAAAGGGGGCTGGACTAGGGGATGTTTGAGAGTTGAACTCGATGACCTTTAAAGGTCCCTTCCAACCCAGACCATTCTGTGATGGTGTACTGAGGATGCTTGCTTTTGTTTGTAGCATACAACTGGTGTTGGTGTATCACAAGCACCCAAGAGACCTTTGGGCCAGATCATTAACTGATGTCGCTTCCACTTCTAACAATGGAAAGAAATCTAAATTTGGTGGAATGTGCCAAGCGTGATGCAAGAGAAGGAGAACTCTGTATGAAATTGTCTGGAGCTTTCTAGAGCTGAGCAGCTGTTGCTTTCCCTTTCAACAGACCATCAGCCCTGAAAATCCTCTTAGTGCCTGCTGAGCTCTTGCCTGCTGGCTGTAATTGAGATTTTTGAGTCCTTACTTTGACTTTTCTTGGGTGGGGGTGATTTAGCATCCAGTTGTGCCACTT
The DNA here is from genome assembly GCF_000710305.1 of Buceros rhinoceros silvestris. Lineage (NCBI taxonomy): Eukaryota > Metazoa > Chordata > Aves > Bucerotiformes > Bucerotidae > Buceros > Buceros rhinoceros. The sequence continues at coordinate 15,118 of NW_010429527.1, forward strand.
ATTAAGCACGGGGTAATGGTTTCATATTGCAGGTTTCCTTGGAGTATTTTCAAAAGCTGTTGTGGCATGGGATACAAGTATGAAACTTTAAGGTGCTGTTTGTACTGGGAACACCGTGTAATACTGCACCCTGGTCTAACCTTGGCTGATACGAAGTCATCGTGAAACCTGAGCAGTATCTTTCCCAAGAAATGTTCTGGGTTTACTGTGCGCTTGTTGAGAATCTGTAACTGAGCTGTCAGCTTGGCCTGTCCCTCAAATACCAACACAGCCCTGTGGAGTAACAGAGGTTTCGTATGTGGGTTCAGAAATTTTGGTAGACCTTCATCTTTTCAGAGGTGTTCACTCAGGAGAGTGATGCGCTTGCTAATAAACACAGTCGATTTGTGTTTTGTAGAAAGAAACGTAACTGCAAAGGTGAAATGTCATGTATACCTGCAAAAACACAGCAGAAAGGGAATACATATTTTACTGATTTTTTTAAGAGGTGTTCTGATGCACTTGGCTGTTACACATACTGACTTCTGATGCTTCATGCGATCAAAAGAATGGAAGTACTGTAAAATAAGGCCAGAGTCATTTTAAGGAGGATTTTTTTTTCTCTTCCCCCCCACTAGGCATCCTGAGGGTTGTAAAGAAAGCAGCATCCTTAAATGTGCAGTCTAATTAATGCGTCTTATGATACCGTGAGGTGATCAGAATCTTTAGGCAATGCTAAGTGACTCAACTTGCTACCGCAAAATGCCTGTGTAGAGTCACTAGTTAAAATGAAACGTTTTGTCTGCACAGTGACTGTTGTGACACTGTGCAGTACATAGGATCTGGGGCTTAATAGCTGATCTTAGCTGAACTTCAGCAAAACGTTCAGAATGGATTGCAGTAAAACTGCTGTGGAGGCCTGGTTTACTTTGGGTGCAAAAAAACATTGGGAAAAAAATGGCAAGAACACACTACTGATGTTTAGCATGCGTCTGTTTTCGTTTTGACATGTGGTGACCACAGGGCTCAGTAAACAATGACAGGTTTTAAAATAAGCTTGTATAATAATCGGTGTGAGTGAAAAACAAACACAAGCTCAGAGATTATAAACGTCTTCCGATGTAATTCTTCCCCGGGGTGAGAGCATCCGTCAGAGGCAGTGCAGTTGCTCATTCAAGAGAGTGTTTGAAAGACACTGATATTTTCATGTGAAATGTAAGTGGCTCCTTCTGATGCGGTGTGAAAGGAGGCGTAGCTGGTCGCAGAATCTGCCGTGGTTGCATAATTAGGATTGCGTAACTTTAAAAAAGCTTCACTTCCCGGAAAATTCAGCACTGTTTTCCCTCTAGGATCAAAATGCTAGACAAAGGCCTGATATTTGCCTAACATTTTCATTTGGCAACAGAATAGTAATTACTTTATGTAAAAAATGATGCAATATTTATACAGATTTTGTTGTTTTTTTTTTTTCCTCCTGGGAATACCTGGGGAAAAGCTGTGTGGTATCTTAAGAAGCAGGGACTTACCAGTACAGGTCTGTTCTCCCCAGCGGCTGCCCAAGGCTGCAGTTCTTGTGTGAAAATGAAGAGGCCTTTTGCAGCCTTTGCATATCATTTCGGTTAGGAAAATTGTTATATCTGACCACTTCAGCAATTTGAACTCTCCAGTGACACTGTTCTTACCCTTCTTACTGTAGGTGATGTTTTATAAATCTAGAAATGGCTACAAACCACATCCACCCAGGAATCTTGCTCTTGGCGTACTCTTTTTATCTTTCGCAAGCACTGCTAAATTCATAGTTAGGTTATCCTGTCCTGTATAAGGTGCAGAATTTCTCTCACTGATTAACATGTTTCTTTCTGTTAGATTGAGAAAAGATTCTTTAATCTCAGTAGTTTTCACCAGTTCTTGCAAATATAAAACTTTCATTGCCATCCCAACGGCATCACATAGCGTGGCTGGTTAGTGTCAAAGCCTTTGCTTTTCACAGATTTTAGGTATTTAGCCTTTTGGGGGGCTACATAATGCCCAGTTGTTTACATGATAATTGTTCGGGGCCAACAGCAGGGCCAAAGCTCCATTTCTTTTCTACATGCACGGTGTGAAAAAAAATTAATCCTACAAATAGTGATCAGAAACTATTTCACACTTCTACTGTTTGGCCCGGTATCCCTATGCTCAAGTGCTATGACTTAGAAGAAAGTGAGGTAGAGTTGAGTCTCTGCTGATGAAGAGAGCAGCCCAAGAATTAAGAGCTCATTTGTATCTCGGCACCACTTTGGATGCTACTATACATTGTTAGTATGTAGTTAGTAAATACTGTTTACTTACTACTTAACTAACCCCTGAGAGAAACTCATTCTTCTGCAGGTTAGGACCACTGGGTTTTTAGGCATCATGTAAACCTAACTTCAGCCATCAAAGTAGCATTTAAGAGGACCTTAGTGGCGGGCATCTGTTTCTGACTGTTCTCCGCATGGGAGCTGCTCTCACTTTCCTAAGTCAGTGCATCCTATATGATTCAAAAGAGAATGGGTGGGGTGGGGTGGGGGTGTGTGTGCAGGGTGGAGCAAAGACACTGGTATTTTTGTTGACTTCTGTTGACTTTCTGAAGTTTAACAACCTGGAAGTGCTATCAGATCTATCTTTGCTCTGCCATCACATTTTAAGGTCCACGTGGGAAATGATTGGGATTTTATTTATCCACTTTCATTTTTAACTTGTTCCCTAAGGAAAGAAGTAGCAGTGTTAAAAGATTAGCAATTTATATAATTCTCTTGTTTAGTTTCATACTGAATAATCTCAATCCTCTGCTTTTCTGTAGAGATAGATTCAGGATATCTGAGTCAGAAGATGGTCAGCCAGAACAGGTAGATTTTGTATTATCTGACATGCTTAAGCATCTCTGATGACTCTTAGGTGCACAAGGTTAGGCAGCCAGTAACGATATTTACCTAATCTGTTAAAAGCAGTGAGATCAGAGAGGTCAATTAGCTGCTAATTGACTGACAAGATTTATCCTGTCGGCTGTTTTGACACGTCTTTGATAGCAGATTTTTGTTAAATTGAAGGAGAAAAAGTGTGATTAGTTTGCAAACTTCTACCTATAAAGAAGCATTTAATATTAATTTGCCTCCTGTGTAGCTTTCTCTTTTTTTTTTTTTTTTTTTTTTTTTTTTTTTTTTTTTTTTTTTTTTTTTTTTTTTTTTTTTTTTTTTTGATAGGCATCCTGTGGAAATAAGTCTGTGCTCAGTTGGACTGTGGCAATGTGAAAGCTTTTTTTATACATTTTTTCCATCCGGTAGTAATGTATACATTGTGTATGATGCTGAAACGGGAAATAGTGATGTACTCTATGTGAGCAATCCCTGTCATTATAGTGAAAAGGTCAGTGTTGAAGTATTTTTGCTGTAGGCTTCTTCTATGGCTTCTTAAAATACACTCAACCTGAATTTAAGTTTTTTGGTGCTATTTAAGTGCTATTTTCTATAGAGAGTGGCAATTTCAGTTTTTGAGTTAACTATTTGAGATACTTAACACAGCAAAAACTGTGTGTCTTGCTGCAGCTGTGCCCTAAGCATTTATGATACAAGCCAGAATCTCTTAAAGAAAATCACCTGTTTCCTTACTACCATGTTACGATTTCTCTGTAGACATGACGGAGGTGTTGTATTAGTTTTTTTTCACCTTGCAAAAAAATAACTTCAGATATTTAGTATGTAGGATGTAAGAGCCTAAACATAAGTGGTCTGAGTCTGTCTGTTTTTAATAGAAATAAATCTGGAATTATGTCCTTGGATTTGCAGCTCGTTGTTTCAGATTCATACCAGGATAATATAGAACAGAATTTGGCTTTTACTTTTACTTGCTATTGGAATAATTTGTCTTCTTTTGGTTGATCTGAGTCAAAGCTTCCTGAAGTCAAATAAGAGACTGTTGTTTCATACCTGATTTTTCTGTAAGGTTGCTGCAGAATGGATAGAGTGTGTTGAATCTCTGATTGGTTAGGATCGTGTTCAGAGGAAGGAAGAAGAGTCTTGTTCTTCTTCACAGCATGTACTCATTGACATTTATCTGAAATGTCTGAGACAGGTGTAAGTTCCTACAGTTAAGGTTAATGGATGTTAGAGTACAACAGCTTTGATTATTTATTTGTTTTCTTAGTTGGCCTCTGCATGTTTTTAAGCAGGCAACTACAGTTATTTTCTTCCATGTCCTCAGGTAATGGTCTCAGATAATAGTTTGAATCAAAAAGATTAAGGTGAGTTTGGTAAAGCCTTAAAACAAATGAAATAATCAATACTACTAAGTTAACTACAATGGGCCATTTCTCAATGGCTGAGATTCTAGAATAGCTCTCAAAATATGAGCCAGGTTTAGTGCAAGTACTGAAATAATAATTGCGCAGATCAGCATGACGGTTTTTATACCATTTCTAGTTTTACGTGCACAGATTCTGTCCCTCGAAACCAGCAGCTACCAGGGACACAAACATGAGTTCATAGAAAGTTGAAAGTAAAAGGCTGAAGTTGGTGGCTGGTCACTGCGAGCTTGCAGTCTACCCTTGATGCGTCTGTAACTGGATCCTCCCAGTCAGTACCCTCAGTTCCCGGGGAATCCGTGTGAGCACAAGTGTTTACCCAGCATAGCAGTGGAACAGACCTTGCCCTGTAGCTTCTCCTCAGGTAAGCTTAGTGCAGTTTGTTTGGTCATTTCTTAGTAAATCCACCATGTACTATGTCTCATTGCTGAGCAGTATTTGGTTTTGTATTGGCTAGTATTTTTAAACGACATTAAAAAAACTCACATTGTAATGATTATTTCAGCTGCCCAGATTTAAAAAAAAAAAGCTATTCTTAATGTTTCAGAGCGTTTTCAAAACTGTGACTGGTTTTGGAGGATGACAATACATTCAGTAAAGCACTGAAATCCGGAGAACAGGCAGAACATCTGGGGTGGGATTAGATGAACAAATTAGAGTAGTGTCTTCAAACAGTACAGTACAATTACAGTACAGAAAGTGGTAGATTACAATAAATACACCTAGCCTGTTTAAAAGGGCTGCCTTATTGGAACTGCGTGTGTAAAAGGATGTCTTACAACTCCTGCCAAACTGCAGCAAAAGCACAGGCATCCTTGCATTCCCCAGTAATTCAAGAGTTTGCTGTGGTTGACATAGGAATTCAGTCGTTCCTAGAGGTGTTCAAAGGGACAGGTAGAAGGCCAGCTACAAAACCACTCCTAACCAGGGACTGTTGGAAATGCAAAGAAAGTCTCTCTGATCAAGAATGGGAAGCCTTTTTGTGAAATTGGGAAATGCTTCCTTATAGTTTTAGTAACTATGGTTCAGAGACCACAAGTGTGGTGTCAAGTATAAAAAAACTTGCAGTTGGACGTCTCATTTCTTCATTTTTGTTTAAAATGCCAAAACTATCTACCCCAAGGACCACATTTCTTTTCTTACGATGCTACATAACATGCTTAGCACATGAATAAATATATAACCTTGCAAAGAAGGAAAGACAAATACTTGTCTGTCTTCATGCCAGTTAAATCCTTCAGTTCAGAGATGACACTGAATGCTGGTTGAGAGCTCTTCAGATTTAGCCTGCCTATGACTTTGCCTCGGTAGAAGAAGCTATAAAACCATGTTTTATTAGGGTTCACAGTCTTTTTTTTTTTCCACTGAGATGTCAACACCAAACAGCTCTTTGGAGAATATCATTAGCAGGGCAGAGGGAAATGTCAGGTACGACAGCGAGCCAAAGATGTGCTGTCTTTCTTCCCAAAAGGCCAAGGCAATTTTCTTCTCAGCTGCAGGTGGGGAAGAGCTCCGAGGTGGCCTCTCTTTCTTGTGAGGCCACTTGGCTGCTGAGCTTATCCCAGACATAAACTAGACTTGCCTAATAAGGGTCTTGGCAGAGCTCCGTGCATGAGTGTAAGGATTTCACAGGAGCCACTGCAGCTCGTCTGTGCTAACGCTTACCCTATAGAATACGAATTCTTCAGGGGCTGGTTCCTGTGGTTTCAGACTGACTTTGTGCTGGCAGACCTGGACAGAAAAGATTTAAAACAGGGCTGGGTCTGACCCTTAGTCCTTACTCTAGAGTCAATATTTATTCTGTATGCTGCACTCAGGATTTAGCCTGGAAGACATAAGCTTCCAATTTGTTCACTTGTAAGAGCTGTAATATGAGCTACAAATTGAGAAGTAGTAAAAGTTGTATTTTGCCAAATTTTATTTTAAAGCTGTTGAGTGTAACCATTTTAATGGTCTGGAAAAAAAAAGAGAAAAAAAAGAAAAGAAATGAAGGAACAGTATTGGAGCTCTGCAGCAGTCTTGGAGCTCTGCAGTCAACCACACATACATCCCTGCATGCAGCTCATAAAGACACCTTAGGAAAAGGAGCAACAGGATAATGCTCCTTTCTAGAAAGTTTTCAAAAATCTTGATTTAGTAGGTGCATCTGAGATAAATCCAGCTCCTGTTTTTTCCAGTAATCTTCCCATGCTGAAAGTTTTCACAGAAGTAAAATGTCCTGGTTTGAGGCGGGCAGATAGTGCAGTTAGTGTGGCTGGGGGAGCTGGCTCCTGGGACACAGTCCTACCAGGAAACCTGGCTTGGCCTCCGGCCAGGCAGGACTTTTCAGCTCATGTGAAACGATGTGCTCAGCGCAACTCCCATACGGCTTCTGATCTGTGTAGGTGGGCTCCTCTTAGTCACTTCAGTGGAGCTGAACCATGCCAAAGGTATTAAAGAAATTGTGCGTTTTTATCATCCTTAGTTCCTTAGTTTGAAATATGTAGTGCTTGGAATATAGGGAGCTTCTGTCTGTTGAATAGTATATGCTTGATGAAGAGCAATATTGAAAAGTGTATTTACAGTGTTTTCTAATGGAGAAGCATTAATCATTTGAAAAATGGAAGTCTGTTATTGCCTTAAGCTAGGCTGTGGGTACAGGCAGACGAGATGGAGGCTTGACTGGAAAAAACAGACAGAATGCAAGCTAGCTTTGCAGTGTCTTAGATTTCTCCAGTTGGGCCAATCTCCCATTAGGATGGAAGAAAAAAGAAAAGCAAAACCAAGAAAAACCAAAAGAAATAATATTAAAGCCAACTTTGACACAGGATGGATGGCAGCTCAAACCAAACCAGAAATGATTATGTTGGTTCTGGAAAGGGATTTATTTCCCCCAGGAGAGTGACTGACCAAACATAAGCCATCAATAATCCCTGTAATTAGTCTATACCTGTTTCATAGTGTAGGTTGAAAAATTATATAGAACCTTCTGAAAATAGCAGGGCTACAGAATGGCTTGAACTCTGTAACAGAGGTCTCACTCCAGAACAGAAAATTGTTAAAAGTATATCAACATCATTTCTTTTGCTCAAATAAAACCATTGCCATCACATTTCCATGACTGGCAGATTTCTTCTCTAAAGGTGCTTTCGGTAGAGGGAGTATGGAACAGAAAAGTATTTTTCTTTGAAGATGGCTAATAGCCTTATGCTTCCTTAGTGCGGAACATTCCCTCTCATCCCTGTTTCTGCCACCCAAGGCCACACATGTTCCTTCACATCCATGCTCGTATATTGGCATCATTACTCACCTGCCACGCCGTTTAGCTCAGCTGCTGAAAACGTTTTCACCACTTACCTGCCATTTCCTCATAAGGCACTGCAGAGCTGCTCCACAGTAACTGCTTCTGGTATATTGTAAATCACACACGAGGATTTCTTTTTCCATTTGTAGTGACACTTTTTATTTGTGGAAGCGGATTAGGAAAATTAAAAAAAAAATTACTTGGATTACTTTTGTCTGATTCTCTAAGAGAAAAGAGAAAAAGCTTATTTAAAAAGCCTTTAGCGTATCAAAGCTGAATGACATTATGACCTAAGATATTCTGGTTCATATTGGAAAGCTTGCTATTATTTTGTACTACAGGAGGTTTCTGTATAGTTAGAATTTAAAACTATGTGATCCATATTTGACTAAACCAACAGTCCATTAACTGTTGCTGTCCTAACTACTGATATGTTATTTATACTATTAAATAAATAATTGATAACAGGCAGCACATTCTTCTTATGTCAAGTTGTGGGGCTTTACTAACATCCATTTGTTCTTTGAAAGTGTTCTTAATTACAAAGAATTAAAAATTCTTTTTCAAATTCTGGTGATTTTTTTTCTTCTATATACTTTACTGTTTTATCATCGGTTTATTTAATTCAGTGGAGAAAGCATGAGTGGTCTAGCTGTTCTTCTGACTGGTTCTAATTGGGGATCATTATAGTAGCCTGTATCCTGTACTCTGAAGCCAGTACTCCAGCTATTGCCAAAGATCTGTTCTTTAGAGATGCTCTGAATTTTGTCCTAAATGAAAACAGTAAAGAAAAGCTATAATTGTTGCTTTTGTTATCATAACTGAACAAACATCCTTTTTTTGAAAAAAAAAAAGAAAAATCTGTTTTCAGTGTGAGATTTGTTGAAAACCGGAAGGGAAAGTCCTCCTTTGATGGGAGAAATGCTCTTTAGAGCAGTGAGATGGTGTTCAGTCTCCCTGTTCTGTGTGTCAGTCTTTTTGGCAATGCAGAGAGTGGCCTGCAATCTGGTGACGGTCAGACAGGTGGCAAATCATGGCAGTCACAGAAGTCCCTTAACCGTGTGTGTGGTCTGTAGGTTTCTTCTTTGAGAAGGCAGCTGTGTATTCTTGAGCAATATACCACCAGCCTTAACTGGTTTGGAAACCTGCAGTGTTTCTCTACATTCCCTCGTACCTGAGTGGTGTCACCCTGACCAGGTTTTTTTTCTGGCCTCTGAAACATTTAATGAGAGCCCTGGAGTCTAAAAGTATTAGCTGGAGAGAGGCATTGAAAGAGGATTTGCCAATAGGATTCAGGGATAATCCAGGCTTAACAAAGGCGTAGGAATGAAGAGGGTCATTGGCTGCTCTCTTTTTACTGATTCAGGAAGGTAAGACTGCATTGGATTAGACTTGTAGTTATTCATCTACAGACTAGAAACCCAAGTACTTTAAAAAGGCTCACGCCCGTATTCTTCAAAGTGTGGTTCCTCAGACCTCTAAGACACAACATGAAATTTGGCCAGTGGGTGGATAAATGAAATCTTCAGGTCTACTGAAAATCTTCAGGTCTACTGAAAAGAATAGAAAGCTTTCTTCAGCATCTATACTTAATATCAAGAATTTCTTATGACTGTGTTTTTCTTTTCTACAGGAAATTTGAAGGTAGTCATGCCTATTAGATGCCTAGAAGATGCAGGTAATTGTTTTATACTGAAAAAAAAATATGTATTCCCATTACCTGTGTGTTTTCCTGCACTTTGCTAATCTTTATTCAAGCCAAATTCAGTTTTTCCTCTGAAGGAATTAAAAAATACTCCAGTAGCTCTGATGCTTCTTTTTTTATCCTCTTCCTTGCTGTTGTAAAATCACGACTGACTGTCTTTTTAATGCTCATTGTTTCATCCAGAAAATGTCCTGTGTTTGGATAAGGAAGCAGAAAGCCTACATTGTTCTTCAAATTCAAATGCTGTACTCATCTATGAAAATCATAACTCTGAGCTTTCCTGCTTTGTAAACCTATTTGGAAATCTGTGGCATTTAGGCATAAAATGTGCATGGACGGACATGTTTCAACATTGAAATCTAAAATGCTAAAGTCACATAAACATTGTCATAGTTCATTTCTCTAAGACATGTTTTACCTCTAGCAAGACATTCTCACTAAAATCCAGTATAGTGATTGGAAGATGGAGATGTGGAAAGGTACCAGTAGTGCTGCATTTGGAATGCTTGTTTGATGTCTCTTTTTTGACTGTTTAAAAGTAGTTTAAAAGGGTGATCAACACCTTCTTGCAAAAACAGTTGGGGGATCTACGGTAAGAAGTACCTCACTTTAGCCATCTTAGAATGTAATATACTCCAAGGTAGTCATCTAGGATTTCTGCCTAGCTGACTGGAGAAACAGGCATCTCCATAGTGCCATGCGCCATGTGCACAGACATCCCCTATGTCTGAAGCAGCCATCACGATATGGAAAGATTTGTCTGGAAGTGCTGATCACCCTCCTCCTGACTTTAGCGGAAGGCCAGGTGACTAAAGTACATGTCTGAACTGTAGGTGAGTAAAAGTGGGTAAGGTAATTCCCCCCAAAGTGTTAGGATTTGCTGAAAGAGCTTTAAAAGTAGCTGGTGGACTTTCTGAGAACTGAGCCTTTAAACTGTCCCCCGAAAGCCTTCCAAAGCGACTGCTTAATTTGGAAAGTGAAGATCTCTGTTTTCTGTTCCTAGGCTTTTGTTGAGTAGTGATTATGCTTGTGTGCAATCTCTAGAGCCAGTCTTTAGCGTGTCTGCTCAAAAAAGGGCAATTTGTAAAATGGAGTTACCTTTGCTTAAGTCCCACAATACTTTTCATGTAAGGCTTGATAAAAGTGCAACAGACTGCATCAGTGCTATGTAGCATGGCTGTATTAATTGGAGTCTGGGGTTTCTTTGTTTCTGCTTTCTCCGTACAGATTGCTGTGTCACCATGGAAGAGATGAAGAGAACTTTGCTCTAGTAGATCACAAATATCTCTGAGTCATTCTGCATCACAGTATTTAATAACAATGGAAAATGTCGAAATGCTATAACAAGTCTTTGCAAACACGTAATAAACTGTTTAGGAAAGTTCTTGCCATGAACAGAGCTGTATAATACTCACATTAGTGTACAGACACAAATCTAATGCCTATAGACTACTGCGTGGAAAGTTCCAAAGAGAAAGAAAAGTCTGTGAACTTGCAACAGCCCTGGAAAAATGGGAGCAACAAAACTTTAAAAAGCACAGCTTTGGACACACTCCATGTGTCTGCACAGCTTTCAAGTGAACTAGCACTTAAGACCTTGTGTAACAAAATGGACTCTGGGGACACAGCTATAGGGCAAAAAGCTACCTCAAGGTCTGGAGAAACTGCTAAAGTACCAAGTAGATGGAGGCAAGAACATTCAGCTGTTATTAAGATGAGCACTTTTGGCAATCAAGAAATACAGAGGCAACCACAAATAGATCACGAGCAAATAGGAAACACAGCATCAGCACAACTTTTTAGTTCTGGGAAACTGGTATCATCGAATGAAGCTGCACAGCAAGTCACGGAGAAGCAATATCCACAGCATCGTCCAAGTCCTTACTCATGTCAACATTCACTTTCTTTCCCACAGCATTCATTGCCACAAGGCTTCTTGCACAACATAAAGCCACATCAGAGCTTGGAAGGCCCTCCATGGCAGTTTCCTGGCCACTTGCAATCAGTTGCCTCAGAGGACTTGTTTCCTTTTCATATGCATAGCCATAGTGGAGGTTTCTCCAGGAAGAAGATTTCAAGTTTGAACCCTGCATACAGCCAATATTCCCAGAAATCTTTAGAACAATCAGAAGATGCTCACAAAAAGGAGCACAAACCCAAAAAGCCTGGCAAGTACATTTGTCCTTACTGTAATCGGGCTTGTGCCAAACCTAGTGTACTTAAAAAGCATATTAGGTCTCATACTGGGGAGCGACCATACCCTTGTGTTCCTTGTGGTTTCTCCTTCAAGACGAAGAGCAACCTTTACAAGCACAGGAAGTCACATGCCCATGCGATTAAAGCAGGATTGGTACCTTTCACAGAGTCAGCAGTCTCTAAATTGGACCTAGATGCCAGTTACATTGATGTGGAAGCTGAAATACATTCAGATGGTGAGCAGAGCACGGACACTGATGAGGAGACCCCACTCCTAGTGGAAGGGTCCGACAAACTGAGCCCCGTCCCGCAGCTCCCCCTGGACATTGCTAGCAGGAGCAGTTTTCACTCCTCCATGGAAGAGTCCTTGGTGGGGCCAGTGAAAGTGCCCATTTTGATTATCCCTAAAAGCGGAATTCAGTTACCTAGTGAGAGTTCTCCATATGTTGGCTCTGATATGTTGCAAACCCCATCCTTAAGTACCAAGACTGATGACTCTCACACAGTTAAACAGCGACTTGCACTAAGACTGTCAGAGAAAAAAGGGCAAGATTCTGAGCAGTCGTTAAACCTCCTGAGCCCACACAGTAAAGGAAGCACTGACTCTGGTTACTTTTCCCGCTCAGAAAGTGCTGAGCAACAAATTAGCCCACCAAATACTAATGCAAAGTCTTACGAAGAGATCATCTTTGGGAAGTTCTATAGGATTAATCAAAGGACAGCCGTAACAGTAGCCACAACAAATCAGGAACACAGTTTAATGGGTAGAAAGGGCAAAGCAGAGCCGTTACCTCTTTTAAATAATAGATTAGATATCAGGATGCTTGAGGAACATATTTCTCAGCTGACTCCAAATAAAGAAGAACTCATTGACTCCAGTAGTTTGAGCGCTATTAAATCTACACAGGTTTATCCAGGCAGCAATACAGAATCTAGACAATCCCAGACCACCACATCATCCATCAAAAGTGAATCCAACCTCTACCAAGGCAGTCAGCAGGGTGACGTGCCTGTTCTTCTAGAGCCCCCGGTAGATTCCTCTCCTCTTATCAGAAGTAACTCCATGCCAACCTCTTCTGCAAACAGCCTGAGCATTCCCCCATCTCTGAGAGGAAGCCATTCATTTGATGAGAAGATGACTGGCTCAGATGATGTATTTTACCCTGGGACAGTGGGAATATCTCACCAAAGGATGTTAAGGAGACAGGCTGCCTTTGAACTGCCCTCTGTGCAGGAGGGGCACTCAGATTCAGACTATCATGGAAGACCAGGGAAAAATATCATTATTGCTTCCAGCAGACAGATAGCAGGTGACAAAGGACCATCCTTGAAAGAGAAGAAAGGAGACAAGACCTTTTATGACTATGATGCCAGTGGAAAGCCCTACAGAAAGTGGGAAGAATTTGAAGCTCAGAAGCAGAACTACAGGGACTCGCCATCCTTAGGTGGGATGAACAAGGTGGGAGAGTACTTTGTTGATCCACTTGGACAATCTCAGGCAGTGCCGTCCATGCTTGGAACAACTTTTGAAAACAGAAAGCGCAGGAAAGAGGAGAGTGTTGGAGATGAGGAAGACAGTCCTATGCTTTGCAGCAGTATGACTGGCACCACTGGGGGAATTCAGCCTTTGGACTTTGATCCCAAATCCCAAATTCAGGAAGTGCCAAGGAGCGGATTTGCCCTTCAAGGTCTGGACAATGCTGCCCATTGCCATGCAGAGCATTTTGAAATCTGCAGGCCTTGCCTGCAGTCTGGAAGCCCGGCAGCTTCTCTGGAAGACTCCTCCTTAACTGCAGAGCAAGAAAAGACTGCAGAATCACTGACTAGAAAGCCCCCTGGAAATGTCATCTCTGTCATTCAGCACACAAATTCATTGAGCAGGCCAAACTCATTTGAAAGGTCTGAATCTACAGAACATATTGCATGCCATCAGGAGAAGATCTATTCACCTTCTGAAATGTGCGAAAGTGAGATTTGTGAGTCCCCAATGAGCCCAGACCGAGCTCCACAAGTGGAAAATGCTGATGCCAGTAAGCCATCTCCATCCCAGCAGCCTCAGCCATATCATATGCAGCCCAGGTTGGTTCGCCAGCACAACATACAGGTACCTGAAATTCGTGTCACGGAGGAGCCAGATAAGCCTGAGAAAGATAAAGAAGTGCAGAGTAAAGAGCAAGAGAGACCCACCGAAGAATTCCAGTGGCCCCAGAGAAGTGAAACCCTTTCTCAACTTCCAGCCGAAAAACTACCACCCAAAAAGAAGCGTTTACGACTGGCTGACATGGAGCACTCCTCTGGAGAATCCAGCTTTGAATCCACAGGTACAAGCCTCTCTCGTAGCCCTAGCCAAGAAAGTAATTTGTCCCACAGTTCAAGTTTTTCAATGTCCTTTGAAAGAGAAGAGAGTATGAAGTTCATCACACCTCCCAAACAGGATGAGTTTGGAAAACAGTCTGAGTTTTTAACAGTTCCTGCTGGTGCTTACTCACTTTCCGTCCCTGGGCATCACCATCAGAGGGAAATGAGACGCTGCTCATCTGAACAGATGCCCTGTCCTCATGCTGCTGAAATCCCAGAGATCCGAAGTAAATCCTTTGATTATGGGAACCTGTCTCATGCCTCTTCAGCTGGGACACCTACTATGGCACTGTCTCCATCCCGAGAAAGGAAAAAATGCTTCTTGGTTCGCCAGGCTTCCTTCAGTGGTTTTCCAGAGATTTCCCAGACTGATCAGAGCACAGAACAAAGTATAAAGCAAGAGCAGATGGAACACGCACAGGCCGGTCTTCGCTCCTCCCAGCATGCCTGGCATCACTCCTCTTCCTCTGTACTTCAGCCCATTCAGGTAGATGACTCTGGAAAACAGACTATTGGCTCTTGTGCTCAGCTTAGTAGTAGCTCATCCCACCTTGTCCAGCAACAGTCTCTTCTTGCAGACAGCCCGGAAATGTTAAGGACTCCCTTGATCCAACAAGCACCTTACATTCCTAACAAACATCCATCAGAGCAGCAGCAGCTACTTGCGCATCAGGAAAAAGTTCCATTTCCCTCTATTCATAGCACCTTGTTTCAGTTCCCCTATCCAGCTGTCTGCATGGTTCACTTACCACCATCTCAGCAGCCCGTCTTGTGGCAGTCATGCACAGAACCTCTACACTTCCAGCATCATTTTGTACAACAGCTGCAGAAACCTTACATCAAACAGCCTTTCCAAACAGACGTTCCTCCAAGTTATCACCTGGAACATGTGCCAGAGCTTATTGGAAAGAAACCAGCTGATTACATGCACGCTAAAGAGCAAGCATACCAGCATTACTCAGGAACATCTGGGCAGTATTCAAAAAATACTCTTTCTAAGTACCAGTCAGACCATACCATTAAACCAACAGATACCTCCTCTGAGCAGCATCTTCAGACAGAGTTTGACTCCTCAAGTGATGGATCTGTACAGCCTTTGCCAGGAACAGTTGTTCCTGTCAGGATTCAAACCCATGTGCCATCTTACGGTAGTGTCATGTACACAAGCATTTCCCAGATCCTTGGACAGAGCAACAGTCCTGCAATTGTCATCTGTAAAGTTGATGAAACTGTTTCTCAGAGAACACTGGCAACTAATGCAACCATGCAAGGAATTGGATTTAACATAGCTCAGATGTTGGGTCAGCATGGAGGGCTAGAAAAATATCCTTTGTGGAAAGTGCCGCAGACACTGCCACTTGGGTTGGAGCCACCAATTCCTTTGTGTTTGCCTTCCACTTCTGACATGGCTTCTACCTTGGGTGGAAGCAAACGAATGCTTTCACCTGCCAGCAGCTTGGATCTCTTCATGGAGACCAAGCAGCAGAAACGAGTCAAAGAAGAAAAAATGTATGGGCAGATAGTTGAGGAGCTAAGTGCAGTTGAGTTAACTAACTCAGATATAAAGAAAGACTTCCCAAGAATGCAGAAGCCTCAACTAGTAAGGCAGAGCTGTGCTACTGAGCCAAAAGAAAGTCTGCCATCCATGTCATCCTCTTCACCTCTGTCGTCCTCACCATCTCAGGATTTCCCGCCTGTTAGCATGCCAACAGCTGATGCTTTCCCACTGAGCAGGGAGAAACTTTCCAGTTTTGATTCAGCATCACCAGGGCAGAAGTCTAGTGGCCCGTCTGAAGGAAGAGACTCACCAGAAGAACTGGATGTGGATGAAACAGCCTCGGATATGAGCATGAGTCCACAGAGGTCTTCGTTGCCACCGGGAGAAATTCAGCCAGAAGACCAAATGAAACACCAAAAATTGCCTCTTGGGATGTTAGTCCAGATGTCATCCCATACCGGTGGGAAAGTCACAGGCTCAACCATTCTCCTGACAGACGTGGCAGATTTTCAACAGATCCTTCAGTTCCCGAGTCTACGCACTACTACTACTGTGAGCTGGTGTTTCTTAAACTATACAAAACCCAATTACATTCAGCAACCAACCCTCAAATCTTCTGTTTATGCTTCATGGTGTATAAGTTCGTGTAACCCAAACCCATCTGGGCTAAGTACAAAGACCACTTTAGCACTTTTAAGGTCCAAGCAAAAAACCACCACGGAAATCTACACTCTGGCTGCTATGCATAGACCCGGAGCTGGTAAACTTACATCATCAAGTGCATGGAAGCAGTTTGCTCAGGTAAATAAGAGGTTTTATTAAAATCACATTTGTATACCTTTATTTGAGAAAGTATTAGTAAACTGTAAGTTAATTATTTTATTTGTAAAAAAAAAAGATTCCCCATTGGGAAATCAGACATTGACATCTTCCCATGACAACTTTTGAGCGTCAATTTACCCTTCTGCAAGCTCTGCTACTTCTTCTGTCTCTGTCCGCGTTTTCAAAGTCAGCTGTGAAAAGTGAGGCTTATGACGCCCTCCCTTCATGTGCGCCAGAGCCTGATACATTATCTCCTTTTATTTTGTCCTTTGTTTTTGCCACGTCCGGATTCAAACAGTATCAGATGCAAATGTCCACGTGCATTTCTAAGTGAAGATCAGAGTTAAAAGTGACTAAGGATCTTCAGATTCATTTAATGTCTTTTACATACTGACTCTTCCTCACGGACTAAGCATTAGGTAATAGTGCCAGGGAAAATTCTGTGATGACAATAAATTACCTTATAAGGCTTTTCCATCTCTATTTTCCCTTTTTTTTTTTTTTGAGAAAAGATGTGATGCTGTCTTTTCTGTCAAGACTCTTGTAAAAATTGCCCCCTCTCTTATTCTCTGTCAAATTAAATGGGACAAATTAATTCATCTTACAGAGTTTCACCAAAATGAGAGTTTGGCTTTGACCTGGAATGTTAAAAGTACTTGAAATGAAGTGTGTGTTTATTGTGTGCTCTAGCAGTAACACCCTTCCTTGACTTTGTTCTACAGATGAAACACGAGCCATTCTTCTTGTTTGGCAGCAAGCTTGAAAAGAAAGTAGTGGGGAATATTATAAAAGAAAGAGTAAAAGGAGACATTCATGGAGATAAAGACATTACATCCAAACAAACTGAGCCGATACGAATTAAAATCTTTGAAGGAGGGTAAGAAAATGCGACTGGAAATTTCAAGCTCAGCCTGTCATTTTAAAGAGATTTGAAAATGAATATGAATGAATTAGGATGTGAACCGTCTCCTGTATTCCCGCCTTGTCTTGTAGCTCCCAAGCCTCTTCTTTTTTGTGTATGTGTCAGTCTTGAAACAAAATGCAGGGTGCCTGTATGCTTACTCTTGGCTCTGCTTTGCCTTTAGGACAATTACATTTTCTGTCTGTGAGAGAGAACTCTCTCAGAATTGTTACTTTCATTCCTTAGGTCATAAAGAAATGGATAAACGGTTAACATTTTGGTATTTTCTACAGCATTTCTTTGTATTAAATGGCTTCCGTAAGGGTATCTTTCCCTTTTTAGACTCTGTGTACCTCCAGTCACTTGAATGAGTTATCTAGCTGTGCTTACTCTTATTCTTGTAGATTTTTATTATTTACTCAAGTTGTATTTTGGAGATAAAATGTAAGATGGCAATGAAATCTATCTAAGCCTAATCCATAGATCTGTCATGTATGGTTGATAAAATAAAATACTTAATTTTACCATGGCCGTGTATCACTCAGGTGATAACAAAGAGAGGGAAAAGGGAGACCTGAAAGCCCAGTAACATTGTTTTGAGGCTTATGAAGGTAAAACAAATGAAATGGACCCTTCTTCGCCTCTGCAGTATACTCTAAAATGGAATATGTTGTTTAATTTCTTTTACAGAATTCTGACATGATGCAATTAATTTGCCAGTTGTTAGTAGTGAATGGTCATGTGGCTGAACAGATATGGTTTTCAGTCTTACCAAACCGAGATGGTCTCACAGCATTGTTTTACTGGGGTAACTAAACAGGTCAGGATGGAGATGTGAGAAATTTGTACATCCATTTCCTTCTCCCATCAGTTTGTACTCTTTAAAATCTCAGTTGTCCTTCATTAACATTTTGAGGTTTGGCTCTGCTTGAGTAGTCTCCATGAAATGAACATGGGCTTTTCTCTGTAGTCGGCAGCGCTGAAGGAGTATAGCCTACATCTTGCCTGAGAGACCATATGAAAAAAAGTTATTTTGGAGACTGTGATAGTTATAATAGCCCAGACACCCTGATCCTGGCTGTTCTCTGTAGTTGTACATTGTCCTAATACCCAAGCCACTAGGTTGGCTACAAGAATGACCTAAATTCAGGGGGAGCTTAAGGTTACAAGGAGTTTAAAGAGCTGTTGCTTCAACTCACAACCACTTGGAAGTATAAAATTTGCCTGCTTCCCACTATGTATCAATCTGAATATGGATCACTCAGCTGAAGATAAGCTGCCCTGATGATGTGCTGCGTGATGGGAGGTCAGAAGACTAAAAGTGTATTAAGAAAAGCAGCTTAAAGGAGGATTCAGATTGGTGTGAGTGCAACAGGTCACTCTATAAAATACCTCTGCCATCTAACGTCTTAAAGAAGCTTTGTGTGTTACTTATTCCACCTTAAATTTCCCTGTACACCAATAAGGGCTATGAAACTGTTTGTGTAAAGTCATAATAATTCACACGTCACCTAGAAATGTCTCCTAGTAATACTTGGCTATGTTTATCTTTTGAGTTAAAAAAGATGTAAGAAACCTTTGATACGCACATTAATTTCTGGACTGGGGGTGGTTCAAGTAATCTGTGCAATAGAATGGGACTTCCTCAATAGGAGCATAAAGCCTGCAAAACTACAGTGAACTACGGAGATGGTGTAGTGTTAACGGGTCCGCTCTTCGTGCATCGTCATTTTATCATACTTGTTATAGGAATTGTTTGTGAAGGGTAGATTCATTCTTTTCATTAGGTTGGCTATTTTTTAAAATGGTTCTAATATTCTTTAGATATAACCACGTCTGTCATTGTTTTCTGTCCTGACTATTGAATTCGTCCTCTTCTTCAGGTTTTTGTTTATGACTTCTGAAAGCTAGTTTTTTAACGTGGGTGGGTCTCTACGCTTGCTTGGCTGTTTGTAGAACTGTTCTGTTCTTCTCTATTCTGCTCTACTCTCATCAAGTTGATCTTCATATCACCTCAGCACAGACAAGTAGTGTACTGAACTACGCAGCAACTGTCTGTCATCTTCATTTCACGTTGTCTCCCCTGGACAGACAAGCATGTCTGGTGGTGCCTTGTTTCCACAGGGTATTTTCATTTTGTTTTTCATGTCTTGAGGAGTGGATTTGCTTAGGTTTCTTGACTGCTTTTATTTTGTAAGGGCAAGGAAGGCAATTCAGAATCCATAGTTGAGAAAGATCCATGAGTCAGTTTTCAGTTTGTGGGAAAGCCCTTTTGCTGGGTGGGGAAGTGCTGTTGTGCAGCTGCCTTGTGCCAGGGGAGTGGAACACTTGTATGGCAGGTGGTCAAAAAGCAATTAAATGTGGCTGGGGATGAACGAGAAGCTGAAAGAACTGAACGAAGCTGAGGTGAAAAGTACATGTCACAGCACATCATCACCTCGCTGCACCAAAGCCCTTCAAGAGCAGTTCATAAGCATCGCAGCAGAGGGGGGTTTGAAGGAAGAAGCTAACAACCACGTTATTACCCCTGGCTTGATTCAAATTAAATCATCTGAATCACAAAATCTGCTTTCCATCACTGTGACTGCAAAACTCTGATGGGTCATGAAGCAGCGTTCCTCAAAAAAAGAGCATAGTTTGAAGTTCCGTACTTGCTGCAGTACAGTCATAGTTACTAATGGCAAGAAGTGAAAAGAAAGCAGGGACAGGGCAAACGTGCCTGCTGACATCTGGCTTAATGACAATATCAGCTGACCACAGAAGTTCCAGTTTGCTTATGTTTGCTCTTTTATATCTATCAGTAATAGGCTGTAATTGAAAATCCCCAATAAAATAACATTTTGGATAGATGTTGCAGGACTCTGAGGCTTGTTAATGCTTTTTAACTCTAGAGTCCCATTCAGGTCAAGCTCAGAGCAGCAGTGACCATAGTCCTTATATGAAAGTTATGTAATTGGAAGGGTGTAGCTTTGAGAGGCACAAGTTAATAGTAAGATCTGATATTCTTGGAGGCTAGAAAGATAATCTCCATAGACTCAGTCTTCTGGTGTTTCAGTTTTTAGACCAGACCTTCTTTAAATGTCAAATTTGTGTGTGTCATTTCTCTTACAATCATTGTTGGTGAAGCATACTTAGAGTGTCAAGGTCAGTTATGGCCAAGAAGCATCCGTATGAATGATGAAGACGGGCCTTGTCTAATTGTCTTTGTGCCCAATGGGATCTGACAGGTGACAGAACACAGTGGAATGAGGTCAGGCGGAGAATCAGCAGAGACGGGGCAACAGAAAAGCATGTTATAAAACAGCATTTATCTTACCAGTGTCTATCAATCAGGGGTGATATGGTAGACTCCATCCCAGTCAAATCAGACTGTAAGAAGAGACGAGAAGAAGATAAAATGGCAGTCTTTCAATCAAAAATGGACGTTTTTTCTGTCCGTGGGAGAAAGCCTGGAGGTAGTTGATGAAGCAGTGGATAGAGAGATGACTAGGAGTCATTGGCATGTGTATATGAAGGAGAACGTGGGAAATGGGGCAGACAGAAAAGCAGAACCCCAGAAATGTTATGCCTGCTAGAGAGATGGCTAAATATTGAATGCTGTTGAACTATGCCAGTTTTGCCCATGGTGCCAGGGACAATGACGGCAAAGGGAGAGAGCCAACTTTATTGGAAAGGAAATGAAAAAACCTGAATTCAGGCATCCACATTTGAAAAAGGAGCTGATGTGTTCAATAGATAACACGATAGGCATGAGGACAGGACAGTGTGTTTCTAAGATATTAGCTTTGGTATTTACATTGTCAGTGGTGTAGCTGAACATATGGAAGAAGTTCATCTAAGAAAAGCAGACTTGAAAAATGTTTCAGCTCTGTAACCCAAAAATTGCTTCTTGTAGAGTTATCATCACATTAACAGAATCTTTCACACAGTCCCTTATATATTTAAAGTGCTGACTGTCAGTACCAACGATATTTTGTGAGCTGCACATCCACAGTGTGACTGAAAGTACTTTGTGCTGCTTAGGGAGAGGGCAATGGAGGACAGAGGGCAGAAAAAATAATACTCATCAGTTCTCACAATTTCTGGATTGTACTTTGGGTGAATGAGGATGAAATTCTCCCTCTAGGGAATGCCCGGCACTCTTCAAACCTCAGCCTCAGCAAATCCCCTGAGTCCTTTTAAATTTCAGTATTAACAATTTATCATGATAATAAAGGCAATGTACAGCTTTACACAGATTTGCATATCTTACTTATTATCTAACTACACACTATGTAATCGGCAAAAATAGCACAGACCGCTTACGCCTGTGCTAAGAAAAAATCCTTTAGCAACTCTCTGCTAAGTATGCAGCTTGGAAGTTTCCCATCTTATTTCTAAAGCAGCGCGTACCTGAGTGAACTCAACTTGGTGTCCTTAGGGAGGGATCCATCTTTGGGAACTTCAGGCATCTGCAGTGCAAATGCTCATATCCTTGCTGGTCAGCTGCACTCCCTTTATGCTTAATGATGAGAAACAGGCATTTCCAGGATGCGATTTGTCCGATCCCAAGGGATAAATAAACTAAAATAGTTAAATGAACCGTGCCACAAAATGACGCTGTTTTCAGTGGTGGTAGGTGGGTGAGTTGTACAGGGCTACAGTTAGCTGAAATAGTAAATCCAACCTGTAGACTTGGAGTTGTGCTGTGTCTCCAGGAATGGTAGCTAATCTGTTCCCTGACAAGGTATTTAGTCTGTTCTCATATTGCAGCCCTTTGCTCTCATTTTGTTAAAGCACCTGGGGACCAGTGCGTTCCCTGAACGGCAAATGCTTTGTGTTCCAGACTGAAAATTCACTAGTTCCTATGGACTTCTCTGGATTTGTGGTGATGAGGCACATAAAAGATTGAGATCAGATGCACGGAGGTGATGTTTGTGCAAGTATGTGGCCTGGGGATCGTATGATTTAAATACTCTCTCTCTTCCAACAGGTATAAATCAAATGAGGATTATGTCTATGTCAGAGGTCGTGGCCGAGGAAAGTACATTTGCGAAGAATGTGGAATCCGCTGCAAGAAGCCAAGCATGCTCAAAAAGCATATCCGCACTCATACTGATGTCCGGCCTTATGTATGCAAGTTGTGCAATTTTGCCTTCAAGACTAAAGGTACTTGACTTTTTTTCTGAACTCTTGCCACTTCTTAAACGAATCTCGAGCAATTCTGCCATCTGGGATCCAAGAAAGGCAACCTGGAATCAAGGAGAGAATTTTCTTCAGATTAAAATTATTGTTTGTGTACATAGGACTTCATGAGAGAGGATTTTCTCTTATGTTTAATTCATCCAGGAATTTTGTGAGACTCCGCGACTCCTTGGATAGCTTCATTAAGAGCTATAGGCACTTGGCTGGTCCCTTTGTCTGCAGAGAAAATGCAGTAGCGTAAGAACCGCCCTTACAAATAATACTTTCTGCCAAAATTGGTACATGTTGCAAATTTTAATTGCAGCAACACTTAAATGCTACCCGGAGAGTACGCTTGTTATGCCATAATGTAGAAGAAGAGCATCAGCTGCTGAGGAAAACGTGCCTTCATGGGCCTTACAGTGGGTCAGTTTCAAGTTTATAAATAATGTATGTCTCCCAGATGGGCCACTCCATCCAGTGTGGTATTAATTATGAATAGAGATCTGATAGCTTGTGTTCACATGTATTTAGCAGCACAGAGAAAAGCTTCCATTTGTCACCCTGAGGCCACAGATAATTATATTCTTTGAAATTTGGATGTGCATTGCAACTGTCTACTTGAAAAAAAAAAATCCTTTACTTTGGTAGCATTTCTTTGTAGCACAGCCCAAATGAGCCTCACATTCTCAGTTCCTTAGCTTCCCTTTGGCAGGCAAGGGAAATGGATTCCGGTCCCATTGCAGAAAGCTGAAGGCAATTTCTCCAAAGATCCCAGTACAGCTTCATGGCTGTTTTGAGGATTGAGAGGTGTAATAGTTTCCATGACTCCAGCAGTTCTTCCTCTGCCAAAGATGGGAATAGCTGATGGATGGTAGTAGACCCCTCAACCTAATTTCACATGAGAACTTTCATGGGGATGTAGAGACAAAGACAAGGAGCTGCTCGTTTGTAGTCCCAATAGACCATCTGGTGAGCTGTTCTTGGGTCATTGTTTACATTTCACATTGTTGGAGGAATGGGTATTGAGGAGGGACTTGAAGGAGAGTTGTGGTTTTCCAGCCGTGTTCAGAGAGGACATTCCAGTCAGAAGAGGTGGCATGGAAAGAAATGTGAAATGGCTTGCTGAGGCTGGCATTTCTGGCAGAGAAGAAGAAACAGGGAGAAGGTGGTACACCATTGCACAAGAAGGCCATGAGCAAGAGGAGACTGAGTTAGCCTTTGAAGTACAAGAAGTGTTCAAGTGCTGGTTTAGTGCTTATGAGCAGTTGTAAGGGTCAAAATTGTTGCTATTTTGCTGAGAACAGTACTTAGGTTTTCAGTGTACATCCTGAATATTTCGCCATCCAGAGGCATCAGTGGCCAAGGTAGACTTTTCACGCAGTGCACAGGCACAGTAAGAAACTCTTACTGAGAAGGGAATTATTTGAACTAGCTGGGACTGTAAGTCCGAGAAGAAGAGCCTGGCTTGTGATCTTCTAAGCACACCTCCACTATCAGACTGGTGCAGTGTTCTGCCCCCAGCTTGCATGTGCCGCATGCACCGTCTGGAGATGCTGGTTGGAGTCCCAAAAGCAGCAGAGGTACATTCACAGAGTGTTTTCCTTGAGCTGAGAAGCACCATGTCTTGGTAGTGGGTTGGATTTGCTTGTGCCATTCTTCTTTCCCTGTTGGGTGTTGCAAGTGCGACTGAAGTGGCTAATGGATTAGAGTATATTCTCGTTTCTCCAGCTTGTACTTTGTGCTCAAGACTCTTTGCCACGAAATGTCTCTTGGGGCCAGTCTCAATCCAGTTTTCCTATCTGTGAAAAAACAGACCAAGACAGGCACTCCAGGAAGTCAATAGTCTAGTGTTAGATTGCTCCCTCAAGGGAGTGGAGATCTGATTTCAAATCCCTGCTGTGTCTGGTTCAGATCCATGCTCCAAAGCAGGAAGCTGAACCTGGATTTCCCACATCCCAGATGAATGCTGTAAATACAGCTCCTCTCAGCTCAGAGATTGCAGCTAGGCAATAGACTTGCATACAGAAGTCTCCATAAATGTCTTTTTTGTGGGGTACTTTTGCTTCAAAATGCTTTGAACACACTGAATGTTTGGAACCTACATGTGAATTAGATGAGAGAGCCCTTAGCTTGAAAGTACCCCAGAGAAATGCAGTGTGAGCCCGGAACAGCTGGTGTGCATTGGACTTATTTCAGTGTGCAGGCAGTCTGCACACATCATGAACACTGAGCCCAGGGATACATAATATCCAAAAGTGAAGTTTTTAGCTTGCTGGGGTGCCTGAACGTCATGTGGGAAATTGGAGAGATGCCTATATACCTCTCAGGCCCTGACTTTAAGTATATTTAATTATTTTTTTTTTAAAGATATAAAACCACACTCATTAAAACAGGCTGTGAGGGCAGTGGGCTGGATGAGTCAGCCCTCTCTGCTGTGGTTTTATATAAACTAAAAACCCCCATTTGCGAGATAATAGAGTTAAGATACACCAAAACCTGACTTGGAGAGTGATCTTTGCTGTTGGTCATTAATTAAATCAATCTCTGATCCATAGGAAATCTGACAAAACATATGAAATCTAAAGCACACATGAAAAAATGCCTGGAGCTTGGAGTATCAATGACATCCGTAGATGATGCTGAAACTGAAGAAGCAGGTATGTCAGAATGATTTAATTTAGTTGGAATGGCCTCTGGAGTATGCAAATGACTCACTGCACTTCAGCACAGTGGCTGGCGTGGAAAAATATATTAGGAATATTTGGGGCGATTTTAATTAAGAGGCACCTATTTAATAAACAGGAAGTATAAAAAAATAAATCTGATCCATTTGCCTGAGTTAAATTTTTTATTAAGATACATGAGGAGGAGCTAGAAATAAAAGCATGACCTGTTGTCATCTGTCTCGTAAAAAGTCCTCAGTCCTCTCAGTATAGATGTGAGAGATGGCAACACTTAGTGAAGTTGCAAGGTGGAGTAAGGTAAATTTGCTTTTGATACTTCCTTTCGAGCATAGAGTTTTAAGATAGGATTATGAAAAATTATGGTTTGAGACCATGACAAATGGCCTTATGCAGCCATCCCGGATGAAGAGCATCCAGCGAAGGCAGTGGGTGTGCTGGGTGGGGAATCGATGTGGCGGGAGGTGCAAGAGTTGGGGTGTGTGCTCACCATTTTGACTTGCTGTGGCTGTTTCAGAAAACATGGAGGACATGCAGCAGGAGACCGAGAAGAGTAGCAACCTGGCAGGCCTCTCAGCAGAGCACCAGTTTTCTGATGCAGAGGAGTCAGATGGTGAGGATGGTGATGACAATGATGATGATGATGAAGATGAGGATGATTTTGATGATACTCAGGGAGACTCGACACCAAAAACCAGATCAAGAAGCACCAGTCCACAGCCCCCTCGGTTCTCCTCCCTATCAGTGAACTCGGCTGGGGCTTCACAGGGGGCTTCCCCCGAGGGCTCTCTTTCCGTGGGACACTCTTCCCTCATCAGTTACTTGGTCACCTTACCCAGCATTCAGGTTACTCAGCTTATAACATCAAGTGACTCCTGTGAAGATTCACAGATGACAGAATATCAGAGGTTTTTCCAGAGCAAGAGTACCGATTCAGAGCCCGATAAAGACAGGTTGGACATACCTAGCTGCATGGATGAGGATTATGTGCTTTCGTTAGATCCCAGTTCGTCTCCAAGGGACTTCTCACCTTCCAGTCGACAGTCCTCACCTGGCTATGATTCTTCACCTTATAGAGATAACTCACCAAAGAGGTATTTAATGCCAAAAGGGGACTTGTCACCCAGGAGGCATCTGTCACCCCGAAGAGATATTTCACCCATGAGGCACCTTTCCCCAAGGAAGGAGGCTGTGCTGAGGAGAGAGTTATCACCAAGACGGGACGTGTCACCAAGACGTCACCTATCGCCAAGGAGACCAATGTCACCAGGGAAAGATGCATCTGTTCGAAGAGATTTGTCTCCTAGGCGAGAGAGGAGATACTTGGCCTCTGTTAGAGCGGCATCTCCCCGGAGAGGCTTGTACCATAATCCAGCATTGTCCATGGGTCAATATTTACAGTCTGAATCTATTCCAGTAGGGCATTCAGTAAGTATGAAAGGATATTTTCACTCCTATTGTCAAAAACAGCGGCTTTACCTCATTTGTGCATGGTATTTTAAGAAACTTCACAGCTTTGTAGAAGAAGGCATAAGCTCTGAGCCTTGGTGGGAAGTCCTAGAACAAATGCAAGAAATTTGGAATAGGTGGGGATCGAGTCGTGATGTTGATTCAGTTGCGGCAGAGTCAGCCTAAGGGTCAATTCTTCGCTTGGTACAACCCTGAGTAGCTCCATTAGCTTCAGTGAAATTCAGCTGGTTCACATTAACTGCCCCCATCTTTATTATATTTAGTTTCTGTATATATATTATATTATTTTAAAATGGCCCAGGAAGCTTACATGGTGTGTGGACATTGTTTCTGCACTATAAAATCTTCTACCTCCCAGACGTCAGATTGGATTGAGACCAGATCAGGGCTTGCGGCCCTGATACTGCAGTACCGTGTCCATCGCTAAAGTGTTGTTTGATGGAGTAAAAACACTAAAATGAATGGAAGCTCTCGGAAAGGCAGGGTGCCCATTGAAGTCAGGAGCTATGGCAGCAGTTTAGAGGATATTATTGTGTGACGGGAGCAGGCGGCTGTCTGCCCCGCAGAAAGCCCCATCACAACTGGCTGGTTCGGCAGGGGGGCCGCC
>NW_010429527.1:42276-52129 GCF_000710305.1 Buceros rhinoceros silvestris
TGGGTGGAAATGGAAATATGCAAAACCCGCACAGCTGCTGTCTGCGCTGTTCCCTTTTGGTAAATCAGCTCTCAGGACCTGCCGACTTGGCACTTTTGACCGGCTGTAGCAGTCACAAAGCATTCTCTCCACAGATAAATTTGGTCTTTAGAGTTAAGGAACGACCTCCCTATGTATGCATTTATTTATTTATTTATTTAGCATGCTTCCCTTGCCACGTTTGATGCTGCTGCCCTCTCACTGCCTGTGTCATCATCCTGTATGTGTGGGTTCAGCCAGGCAAACTGTGACAGTCGCGTGCTGCCTCAGGGCTCCTGCATCCCTGCCCTCTGCCCAGCAGGGCTCTCCCCGATGCTTCCCCATTGCCAGTCTTCTCTGCTCCTTGCATAGTCTTTGTGGTACTTCTCTGTAGAGAAGAATTCAACCCTGGCCTCATAAAATCAGCATTTCCAGAGCTCTGGGGTGAATTTCTCTGTGGAGCCAGGCTGATGTGTTACCTGTGCCTGGGAATGGAGCGACAGATGAAGCTGGGCAAAGATAGCTGGAGCAGGGATGGATCGAACAAAGTCGAGATGCCACCAGTCTGGCTGATCCAAAAGTGGCTTCCCAGCTTGGCAGGAGGGTGAGGGAAAGCTGCAATGTGAGTGGCCACATGTGTAGAAGAGAGCAAGGCACAGGTACTTTTGCCACATCGTAGACCTGGCCCCATGGCCTGGTAAGTTGTTGGAGGGCAGTGGAGGGGGGTGGCTGAC
The DNA here is from genome assembly GCF_000710305.1 of Buceros rhinoceros silvestris. NCBI lineage: Eukaryota > Metazoa > Chordata > Aves > Bucerotiformes > Bucerotidae > Buceros > Buceros rhinoceros. The sequence continues at coordinate 43,029 of NW_010429527.1, forward strand.
TAAGCAGTCCTTGAGGAAGGGCATGCTGAAACCCTGCTGCACTGTCATAGGGGTGATCACTGCAGTTCTACCAACAAAATAAGCACAACAAGAGGATAAAGAGCCACCAGTTTAATAGTCGTAATGTCTTGGTATCAAGTGGAAGGGGTTATATGAGACACTACAGCTGACATTTTGGAGGGAGCAGCAGTTCCTAATGTCCTGCATTGAGACGCTTCCACTGGCATCCTGTAGTAGAGATTTTGGACCTGTGATGATGCTGGCAAAAGGGTATGTAACGGTCACCCTTGGCCATCTGACAGTTCTTGCATTACAGCAAGACAGTTTGTCGTGCGTGTTATGCACACCTTCCAGCAAGACGTTTAGCACGTTGTAAGGACTCTTTAACACCCTTAGCTCCTTCTTTTGGAAAGTCCACCATGCCAGATGGACTTCTAACGCTTACCTTATTTTTAAAGTAGGAGCAGGCTTGTGGCAGTGAAAAACTCAGTGTCCTACAGAAAGCATCAATAACTCAGTGGCATGGTAAGGGTTTTGACAGAGAAGCCCAGGCCTCAGTACAGTCACTGGAAACCTGAATACAGGCATCACTAGAAGCAGAGCCCAGACAAACTTACATGAGGAAATGACAAGTGAGAATGATTGCCCACCTCAACAAATGACTGCAAGGAATGAAAGATGGATTCCTCACCTCTTGTTGCCTTTCTGGAAAACATGTTTTAGCCAAAGAGTAGTTGAGTTTAGGTGAAACACAAGTGTGTGAGAAGACAAGTAACACCTGAGCTTGCTACAAATGAAAGATGTCAGAGGAGAAAAAGGAATAAAGGCTGTTTTTCACTTTCAGAGAAGTGAAATCCAGCAAATCAGAACATGATTAGCAACTGCATCAGTGGTGCACATGCCAGTTTACAATCCTGCTTCCTCTTTCAGAGCTGCATTTTATTCCCAGTTCTTGCAGGAGTAAGAGTGGTTTTGTGCTGCTGGTGCCCGCAGTTCCCAGAAGAGGCCAGTTTTCTTTCTTATGCGCTGAAACTGGTGTATTTGCTGAAGTCTCTTTGGCCAGCGCTGGTCTAGTTCCCCTTCATGTTGCTTCCCGTTGAATGCTTGTGTGCTTTGGTGGTCTTATGCAAAGAGCTTGTAAAGTGCTCTGGCATGGAAAGCGTACACATAGAAAGCAACTGAAATTATTTCTCTAGGAAGTGGAAAAGAGCGTGGAGAAAGTAACTATTTTTGTAGATTGTATAAAAATAAAAAAAAAACAACCTTTTATTTCTTCAGCAGTTTATAACTCTTGCAACAGGATCTTCTCATTCTAAAGTAGCCTAAGGCTCTGGTTGATGGTGGTGCGCATTTAGCTTTGGCAATTTAAATTGGTGTCTTTTAATTCAAAGGGAAATCATCTCTTCTGTCAATGTCAGACGTTTCTACGCTTTCTGAGGCTGGTGCCATTATCAGAGGGCTCTGATTCTTCTCCCCAGTCATTTTATACCAGTCCTGAGAGAAAGAGTAGAGATGGGAAGGCTGCCTTTGTTCAACCGGAGTGCACTTCTCTCAGCATTTTAGGTTGGATCAGGCATACGTTTCTCTTGTCACCTTCATTGACCTTTGACTCGCATAGTAGAGTCTTGGAGTAAGTGACCTTGGATTGTTTTCAGATAAAAATAAACTGAAAAATATGCTCCAGGAATGCAGCAAGTATACTTAAACTGTGAGTGAGAAGAATATACATAGGGTCAGTTTGAAGGAACCTTCCCCTCCAACCCCACAACACTTATGTTGTGAACACAGGATCCAGCACCAACAGTTTCACTCTGTTCCTGCTTGTCCCCATTCCCATTGCACCCCACTACTCCCTAGTGTGGACCAGACCTCTTGCCTCTTCTTCCAGCCCCAGGGCTAGACACAAGGAAACTTATCCCCACCAACTGTTTTAGCTTCTTTGTTTGTGTTGCTTCTTTTTGTTGCACCTCTTACTCGTTTTGAAGTTGAAAGCCTGTCTTGATATAGTCAGAAGGGGTGAAGGGAGTTAGACACCTCTATATCCACTTGAAAGTCAATAGGACTTAAGGTCCTTTGATCATTCCAGATGTACAGATATTAAATCCTTTCCCAAGCACTCAATACTTTATCATCTTGAGTGAAATGCATTTCTGTACAGAGAGCCAGCATAGGACTCCTAAAGTCCAGGTAAACTGTAACTAGGACCACTGGTGTATGTGGACTGCTATGATGCATTCTGCAAATTGAGCTGATCCCAAAACCGAAGTCCACATAGATTTATAGTCAGTTTATTAAGCATCATGTCTTTTAGAAAGCACATTGGTAATATGCTCTGTTATAAAATTTAACAATAGAATTCCACACTTTATGTTTCTTAACTTCAAAAAGCCTCAAGTACATTATGATCTGGTAATCAAAGAGGTTGTTTTCCACCTACCATCTTTTTGCAAGCCATGGGGGGAGGTTGCCGGGAGGATGTCTGTGAAGGGTGCTTGGCTTTGGAATGCAATCTTCCTCTTCATCCACCACAGCCTGTTTTGGGTGATGTACCACATACAGGGTAAACCCTATCTCATCCCTGGTGCGTTCTGGGGGACCGGTGAAGCTGGATATGGCTTTGCTCAGGAGCATCGTGTGGCAGTCTAGCTTTATGACCAAGTCAGAGACTTTGGTGAAAAGCTCCTACATAATATTGTTGCTTGGGAAATTATGTCACCTGCAATTGCAGGGAAAGATGCTAAAGTGCAACAAATGAGAATTAATAGGAAATGAACTGGATTCCCATCGTCTGACAAAGAGAGGAGCTCCTCTCACTGCGCTGGCAGCAACCCATTCTGACTGTACAACGAGATACCATGACTCTGCACTGCGTTCAGTGATGGGATCTGATACTCACCCTGTCAACAGAATAAACTCTCTGGATTTTCAGGATGCTTGTTAAAAGGAGACAGCTCCTCTAATATTCAGTCTTATCTCGTGAATATGTGTATGTGTGTCTGCTTGTAGGTATGAAAATGCTAGATAATGGTAAAGGAACTAAAAGCAGAGTGAGAGGTATGGACAGTTATTAATGCCTGTATCCATTTCTGTTGGCCATTTCCAAACTTACCTGCCAGAGCCAGAGAAAGATAATCCAGTATGTGCTCAGCCAGGCTTGGAAGGCATCCAGTGGACATGTATACACTGTCAGTGTCTATGTAGAAATCAGACATACTAGACACTGCTGATCTTCAGGTGAGTGGCAGTTTCTGTCATGTTAGCCACCTCCTGTCTGTCCGACAAGGACGGACTGCTGCTCTGTTCCCTTTTGAAACCCTGTCAGAGCTGAACATGAAGCCAGTGTCTTTCTCAATTAGGAATTCGTATGTGCTTAGGTTTGTTCTTTGATGATCTTTGCTCCTTTATTTTGGTTGCTTTTTCTCTGTTTTGCTTAGCCTTCGTTCACATCAGGTACAATAGTGATAAATGTCATGGCTTAGGGAGCAGTGAAAAGGACACTATGACTGAGAAACGGGTTGACTGACCAAAGATGGGAAAAAGGGGGGGAGCAGGCAGCTGTGCAGATGTGAGGTTAGTGACGGGAAGGACTGACGGGGTGGGTGAACTATGTTGTGTGGCTTGGCAACTGCAGTTTATTCTGTAAATTTCTCCCCATTCAGCAGTGTAACATGCTGTCACTGTGCTTTCTTACGGCAAGTTTCTCTTTTATGAGACTCGAGTGTCTCACTTTCTGCATAGCAAAATTCCCAACATAGATTAGTGTCTGAGTAATAACATGTCTTCAGTTTGAGTCTGATGATTCTGGGTCACCCTTCCTGTCTCAACGTTGATTTATATTGAACAGGACAAAGCATCTGAGCACAGAGAGACTGAGCCCCTGGGTAGCACAGAAATTGAATCTTTAATTGCCCCTAAGCCAGTTCCCCAGGCTGGAATCAAGAGGTTGCTTAATGCCTTGAGAGCCTGGATTTCCCAGCAGTGAAGTGCTGCCACTTTAACGTGTTGGCATTTAGCAGCACAGTCTTTAGGCTGCACACCAGGACGGTGGCAGCAGTAAAGTTCTGGGGCAACTGATAGGTGGTTGGTCAATTTGCAGAAAAGAGATGAGCATTTTCATTCATTTAATTTCCTGTGGGAATCCCTGAGAGTTGTGTGGCCAAATCCCACATACAATTATGAAAATGCCATCCCGCACTTCTGTCACCATTATTCCTCTGGTCAGCAGTAAATGATATTTAATCATCAGATGGAAAACAATTTTTCCAAGTTAAGCATGACAAAAAGAGAAACCCAAAAGCCCAGGGCATATTTAGTACTGAGTGGAGATGGATCTATTCATTCTTCCAAGGCAGGAACTAATGGGAAGGCACTGAAAATGTCAATATCGTGGGACTGGTTTTTATTAGCCATTACAAATCCCACATTCTTCTCAATCCCATTATGAGCGGGTGAGTCTCCCTGTGACAGAATCATCACTTTCACTCACAGCTGATGCCTGTGCTTTGGTTATTATTTGTTTACACTACAGATAGGCCAGAGTGGTCCTCCATTGTCTTAATGACTCTAAAAATTTGGATCTTCACTACACCGAGGCACTGGAACTTCCATGGAAGTATCCATCTCCTTTCATCAAGATCGAGTAAAGTTCACAGGGAGCAGGTGTCTTCTCTAGGGCTCCAAAGCAGGATCTTGCAGCAGGCAGTACATGAAGTCCAATTTTTCCCGTACTGCCAAGCAGTGGTGGCAAGCAGAAAGTGTTTGTAGAATCATAGAATGGTTTGACTTCGTTTGGCTTGGAAGGAACCTTAAAGATCATCTAGTTCCAATCCCCCTGCCATGGGCAGGAACACCTTCCACTAGATCAGGTTGCTCAAAGCCCCACCCAGCCTGGCCTTGAACACTTTCAGTGATGGGGCATCCACGGCTTCTCTGGACAGCCTGTTCCAGTGTCTCACCACCCTCACAGTGAAGAACTTCTTCCTTATATCTAATCTAGCCTTTCCTCTTCCATTTTGAAACTGTTACCCCTGATCCTATCATTACACTCCCTGATAAAAAGTCCCTCCTTATCTTTCTAATAGGCCCCCTTTAAGTGTTGAAAAGTCACTGTAAGGTCTCCCCAGAGTCTTCTCTTTTCCAGGCTAAACAAAGTGAACTCTCTCAGCCTGTCCTCGTAGGGGAGGTGCTCCAGCCCCCTGATTATTTTTGTGACCCTTCTCTGGACCTGCTTGAGCAGGCCCATGTCGTTCTTATGCTGGGGTCCCCAGAGCTGAACAGATGTGTATTCCTCTGCAGCAAAGTCTTGATACCCAGAGTGGACTGCCAATACCGGCACAGTTTGCACAGTTCACCAAAGGAGGGTGAGATGGATCTCTTGGCCAAAGTCCTCCTGGTGAATGAAACTCTGTCTACCCCAAATTCTCTCTGCATTTCTGTTTGAGAGTAATACTCTTCGCTTCCTGGTCTAAATTGCTGCATTGTGTTGCGGAACACTCTCTACTAGCTGCTGGCTTTCACCTCAGAGGCGTTTGCCCTGTAGGGCTGAGCTAACCAAAACCACTGCCGTTGTTTGGATAAGCAGTAGGTGGAGTTTTCCAAGTGCTTTGGGATCCATCTGTTTGAAAGGTGCTGCATGAATGTGTGGTTGTGTTAGACAGGAAAACAGATAGGTGGTTTGGCAGCTGGACAAAAATTTCGCTAGTAGCAGCACTGACATTTCTTTTGTTTCTTCTGGTTACAGAGAAGGGGATTGTCTCAGGGGCCTTACTTCAACGTATATGGAGAAAAAGGAGGTATGGAGCACCGTGGGTCTAGCCCATTCTCTGAAGGTCCGAGCGACTACGTCTTCAGTCACCTTCCACTACACTCCCAGCAACAGATCCGAGCACCCATCCCCATGATGCCGATCGGGGGTATCCAGATAGTCCATTCAGTACCAGTGGCCCTTTCAGGTTTACATTCTCCGTCCGCTCTGGCCCTGCAGAGGGAGGGCTCTGAGGAAAAGCAAAGAGGAACTGCAGAAGTTCTTACAAAAGGATCATATAATATTTCTAAGCACCACGAGAAACGTACCTCTCCGCACAGCTTGCACCCCACCGCTCCCTCCAACGCGCCCTCCTCACCGTTGCTGTTGCTGACGCAGAACACGTCGGAGGACAATGTGGTAGCTACTGAGAGGGAGCAGGAGGAGAACATACAGACTTGTACAAAAGCCATAGCCTCTCTGCGAATCGCCACAGAAGAAGCCGTTCTGCACGGGGCGGAGCAGCTGCAGAGGCCGCCTGAGCCTCACCAGAAACCCTTAGAAAGTGCACATTTTAGCATTAAACACTTTAGTGGATCTGAGCCAGGCCAGACCTGCGCCTCAGCCACCCATCCTGACTTGCACGGTGGTGAACAGGACAGTTTTGGTACATCACAGACTGCGTTAGCCCATCCCACCTTTTACAGCAAGAGCTTTGCAGACGTCCGGCAGTTGGGCTTCCACAGCAGGAGCGATCCCCCATCAAGCACACAGGAAAGAAAAGATCCGTCATCTGAGAAGAGCAAGCCACATTGATCTGAGATGCATGGAGACTTTTACCCATACATTTACCCCTCTTTTTTTTTTTCTAGAGATAGAAGAAGTATTCAACTTTACAGCATGCCTGTTCTAAGTTACAGTAGTTTGCTATTATATATACTTTTGTTATATCAAAAGAATTAGATAAAATAACAAGTCATCATGAGCCTGACCAAAACTAAATTTGAAATTCTTATTGGGTCTGGTACTTTTAAATTGTACAGATGTTTGTGCCTTTTCTTTACTTTGCTTATATTCTTATAAGCATTTTTTTAGCAGTAATTTGTATATATTTTAGAATTTGTGTATCTGCTTTGTAATAAATGTAATTTCTTTCCTTTTTTGGACACTTGGATCTAAATGATGTAAAGCAAAACAGCATCAATATATGTGAGGTTGCACTAAAACATATTTTTATATGATTAAAACTGAACAGCTTTTATGTACAGCTCTGATTCTGTAATACTAATATTTATTTACTTTGTTTCATAAATTGTAAATTTTTTTCTTAATGTTGTGGATTGCTTTTCTATGTGAAGCATGGGATTTACTGTTGCGTACTTAGAACAAAATGTATATTGTAAAACAAGATATTTAAACTAGAGTATCTTATCTTATTCTGCCCTTATGCATTAGTTAAAAAAAAAAAAGATAAAGGATGTATCAGTCAGTTCTTAACTCTTGTAATTTTTTTTGTCTCGTTTGCCGGATTGACTATAACTTAAGTGCTGATTGTGATTTTAAACTGATAGTACCGTAAAGCATTAAAGTAAAACAATGTGCTATTGTGAGTTTTTTCAAAGCTTTATAAAACAGTTATAAATATATTAAAAGTATTTGGTCTTACGTGAACATGTTGATCTATATACTCCTTTAAAAAGCTATGGGAAAACATTCCACCCCATGTAAATATGTGCAAGTGCGTCGCTGGTGCCGTCTGTGTAGCGCACAGGGACAGGCGAGGTTTGTGGTGCTGCCGGGCGCAGAGCCGCTGTGCCGCCGGCTGCTGGGAGGCCAAGTCCGGCCGTGGCGTGACCCACTCCCCTGCCTCCAGCAGCTCGCTGGACAAGCGGTGCCCCGCCAAGCCCCAGCAGTCCCCTGCTCCTGAGGGCTGCCCGTGGGGTGTAGGTGTCATGCAGAGGTGCCCCAGGGTGTCAGAGAGGGGTTTGGAGTGGGAAAAATAGGTGTTTCCTTGCACGTGAACCCCACGGCCGGTCACTCCCTGCTGCGATACCCTGGTCAGCTTCAGGGGAGGCTCCCGTCCAGTCACAGGGATGGAGAAGCCACGGCCCTGCTGGCAAGGCGGAGAGTACCACCAACCACCCCGGCCTCTTCAAGGAGCAGGATTCACGGGCAAGAAAGTCACAGTCTTCCAGAGCAGGGTCTCCATCTGGGTGAGGTTTGCTCCAGAGGACAGTCGTGAGGAGCCTGGGCCTGAGTTCGAACACGTGTGGTGGGTAACCGCTGCCACCAGCAGCACGCACGCGTGCACACGCACACTCGAACACGTGCACGCACACAGGAAAGAAACCAACAACCTGGATTATATTTTGTGCTATTTAGTGGATTATAAATCTGTGAAACCAAGTTTGTATATTGACTTACAATACATTTAAGGAGTGTTCTTTAAAAAGAAATAAATATACAGTTACATGCACGAGGTGTCTAGTTTTCATGTGTTCTTTGAATTTGCAAAGTTTATTGCTGTTCCAGTATATTGTCCAAACCTTTTTTTGCCAAGCGCTGCTTTGCCTCACGAGGAGTGCCCTTAAGAATGTGAGCAGCAGCGAAAAATGTGGCTCATCTTTTAGCCTCCTCAGATATTATCAAACTAAGCCAGTTTATTTCTCCAGTAATACCATGCGGGGCCAGAACCACGGCTGGTACGTTGTCGTAATTCTAACATGATGGCCTATGACACGCATAACACCACGACGGACGGTGACCGCTTCTAACCGGTAAAGGTTAGTTTCCCATAGCCGCTGAGTGTTCCTGCCTTTGTTCCAGATCATTATGGTAACCTTGCCAAGATAAGCGTGTGCCAGAAAACTGGCTCATCTCAGACTGGAGAGAGGAGAAGCAGTATATGTAGTTGGAGGCGAGCAGCTTGTCGGATCATGCTTCCATAAAAAAAGGAGAAGTCAATTATACATTTTAAATAAACAAGCCTTATCTGATAAAAGCGGCTCTCTTGGTTGCATGGCTCTATTGAGAACAAAACTCTGCACAGTGATCTGCTAATCAGGTAATCACAGACATTTGATTAAAAGGGAACCAGGCAACCCCCAGTGGTAAATGCTCTATTCAAATTGCCTTTATAAGTAACCCCCTTCCAGTAGGAGTCACCTCTGGCTTGTTTCATTATTTTTAATTAATTTGCAGCTGCAATTTACCATCCACCTTTTCAGCCTTGGGGCATCTTTTTTTTTTTAATAATCATTGAGCAAGTATCACTGAAATTACGTGTGATATTTTTGGGTTACAATGGAGCAACCCTAAAGAGGTTTCAGGTATTTATAATATTTTATTTATTTTATAA
>NW_010429528.1:0-7787 GCF_000710305.1 Buceros rhinoceros silvestris
TATATGTATGTATATTTAATATATATTTTATATATGTGTCTGTGTTTGTACATTAGAAAAATATTTTAAATTATCGTTCATTCCTTTCTCTTGAATTTAGTGGTAAACTCACAATACTGAAGTTTTTAAAATACCCATCCTTAAGCACACAAACAGCTAGGTATCCCACACCTCCACAGTGTAGTGGGCAGGAAGGACAGGTCTTATCCATCAAGATTTAGAACAAAAGCCTTACACACTGGTGCTCTTAATGATGTCCTGGAAGAGTTTGTTTCTCTATCGCAAACCTGGTAAACCTAGGCTAATGTCAACCTTTGTGAATACCCTTCTTTACCTGGTCATTCCTCATTATACGTACTCTTCAAACTGGAATGCTAAATGGCTAGAAAATAAAAATAATCATGGATTTGAAGAAGTTCTACCATTTTATGCCAGAAAATTTTGTATTTTACTCACAGAACCCTTAACTTCCATTACTGAAAGGATAATCTTAAAATAACAAAGATGCTGTTTGTACTTTATACTTAAGAAAAACTTCACTAAGTAAGCACCATACAGCAAACCTGGTATGAACAGGCATAGGAACCCCAGCACTTCTATTCGCTTTTAGTTCCTCCTTCTCTAAACTGGAAGAAAATAAGGCTTCTATCTCATTAGGCTAATGCACAGATTTACTCCTGTTTACTGGTCATAACAAAAATACAGGGTTCCTCATTAAGTTGCCCAGCATTAAGGACATGTTCCCCTATTTCAGTGAGAGGGAAGAGAAAGCAAACATGAGTCATAGCAACAGTGCTTCTGAAACTCCTCATTATCTCATGTAATGAGAAGATTGCTGCATATAAAACATTTAACATTCTCAACCCAATCTCTCTAAGTGAAGACAGACACTCACCACCTTCTCGCTAAAAACCAGCATTACAGATGCAATGGAAGAAGAAATAAATGAGATAGTGTAAAGTTTATTTAGAGCTTTAAATTCACATTAAGTTCACATTAATAAGGAGAGAGGGGAAAAAACTCCACAACACTGAGTAAAAGCCCTTGGTATCTAATCACTCACTGCCCTCTGGGCATGTCCTAGGAAGGATGAGGCAGGAACAGTCATGACTAAATTCTCATACAGGAATACATCTCAAAAACAGATGTATGAACTTCGAAAATTTAAACCGAACTGCACTTACTTTGGCTTGTAAACATTCAAACTGATGAACAAGAAATTATGCTGAGAAGCGAATACATAGAGTGACAAAGGAATATATATTTCTGATGAAGGGGAGCTTACCACAAAGCAGAGGGCTTTTTCTTGCCGACACATGAACTAGCAATATTCTGCATTGCATCCTTCGAATATTAAACGGATAATAACTTCATTGAGAAAAAACAGGTTTACCACACACAGAGAAATCCCATGACATCTGAGATAACTGATGAAGAGAAGAGTTAGGCCATCTATCCTCCATCCATTATACCTTATAATTGTCAACAATAATGTCCATGTTTCCAAATCTTCACTTTCTCAGTTTTCCACGCACCTTCAGATTATTCTGCACTCTGTGCCCCAACACTATCACAGGTTAGTGAAGATATATGCTTAAAAGAGGGTAGGACATATGCAGAAGACAATGTAAAAGAGTTGGGAGGACTTGAAGAGTAGCAGTCCCAGACACAGAAGGTAGAGGATAAATTCAGGCACACAGTGGGTGAAAGCTAGCAAGGACCATGCTGGTAGACAGAAAAACTATACACTTATGAGGAGTTTAACTTTAAACTTTCTTTGAATTTACAAATGTCATAAATATTGCACAAGTAGCACATTATGAAAGCTCAAGTCTGAGGAGTATTAGCGATGTTCAGGTTTTTTTTTTAACCGGCAAAAGAGAAAGGATGAGGCGATGCTACAATTAGGTGACAAGCAGGTTAGTAGTCATTTTTGAGTCTTCTATAGCAGTGAAAAGTCTAACATGAAAACAAAATCACCTCCTCAGCATACAACATGCTCCTACTCTGAACCAAACAGTTGAGAAAAAGGGCTTTGAAACCTCCCTCCCATAAACCTGTCAGCTTGCTTCACTTGCTGGCTCTGCAAATACAACTTCCTATCCAGTGTCAGATGAGTACCACAGCTGCAGCTTCTCCAGATATTTCAGAAATCTCCTCACTCCACAACCTCTTGTTAGGGACCACCACAACTAAATATTCCGCTCAAGACAAAATCAAAAGCTATGGCAACAAAACAAGCAAATGAGAATCATCTTGGCTCAACAAGGGCCCAAATTCAAAAGAACATTATAACAAACCTCCATGAATCTGCAGTTTCTAGTTTCAAGCTATTTCAAGGTTGGTACTGCCACAAACAATAATTAATGTCCGTTACATACTACTATTCAAATTACAGGACTATTGTCCAGTAACTAATAAAAAATTAAAAGCTCTCTTAAGACTGGTACCTGTCAACATATGCAGCTTGACACAATGGAGCCTCCTCCAAATACAACATTATCTTGCCTAAAATGACATCAGATATCAAAATCTGAAGGACATCCCACATATGTATTCATCTGATTACGTAACAAAAAGCTTCTGACAGAGTGCCTGCTGATTCCAATAGAAAAAAAAACCACAACAAAACACCGGAGGAAGACAGGGTAGAAGCAAGTAAGGAATGTTGTCTTGTACTATTTGCAAATAGCTTAGTAATTAACTCTATCAAGTTTGTATTTTTTTAAACTGAACAGCACACTATCAATTCAATACCTTCACTTCCCCAACTGTTGACTTTTGTCCTTTGGTTTTTATTTTAATTGCCAGAGCAGTCAGATACACATACGACATCAATACTTTTCTACGCTAAAATTGTAATTTTGGATCAAGAAGTGCCTTTTGTTTCCAAACACTCTCCAAGACCACCACAGGCACAAACTAATCTTCACTTGCTGCATAATCGGCAAAATGCTGGCAATCTGGAAAAGCAAACAAACAAACAAAAAAAAGGACTAATTAATTCACCCAGATGCTGCAGTGCAGATTACTTAGGATCATCTGGGAGAAAGATTTCTGTGCAGTATAAAGCAGAACAGTACCAATGAAATGAGTTTGCACTGTGGTAGTATTCGTTTTATTTTAATTTACAGCCATTCTGATAAAAAAACCAAAACAAACACCAAAATAGCCTGTTTTTTTCTGCAAGCACTACAGTGGTCTGCGTGTCTGTAAGAGACAGCAGTGAAAAGATGTAGCACAGGAAAAAGCCCAGAAAAGCCAAGAGCCTGATGCGCAGGGCTTTCACATGGGATGGGGGAGCCGGGTGTTCAAGGCCCGTATTAAACCAGAGAGAGAGAAGAGCTGGGCTGCCTTTCCCATGTTCCACACACATACTCTTACTACCTGGCTCTTCATTACCCAGGCTCTGCTCTTCCCCAAAATAATTATTTTGCAAATGCTTCTCCCTTCTTCCAAGGTGGAATGAAAGTAGGGTTCTGGTAAGTTTTTCCTTCATTTCTCAAAAATGCTCATTTCCTACCCAGAACAAGCTTCTATGAACAGCAAGAGAGGAGGTGCTATCCACATGGTGCCTCCAATCCCCACTAACCACAACTGTCACAGCAGCATCCAGCAATTTCTAAGCAGATTAAAACTAGCAAGAAAATATATATATTTAAAATATTTATTATCAAAACCAAAAACCCCCTCCATCCTTCATATTATCTCCAAAAGCTTATTTGCAGCTTTATCACCTCAGTTAGGCCCTCTTTTTAAGCCCCTTGCAGTTTTGCCATTGATATTATTGCAGTCTCTCCTTCCGTTTTCAAGTGTCTCCAACATTTCCTTCCTCCTTGCCACAAATCTCATTAAAATAGTTTGCCAGCTATGTGAGACTAAAACATAAGTCTGTTTTCACTACCCTGCAAGTGTAGCAGGAAAGCTAGGTCTCTGAACAGCTTCTGTGCAGTCTTCCAAAGCCAATACTTTTAATTAGGTTTCTCTGCCTTGGTCGACTCCCCCATGCCTCTTTTTTGCTCGGCTGAGGTAGGGCAAGAGCAGCTCTCTCTGTAGCTGCTTTAGGAAAGGAAAAAATCAACTTTGCAGTATCTGGGCAGGTCAGCATATGGTCAGAAATGAGTTTTGCAGCAGGCTGTTTTCCCCACCAGGGGATCTTAATGTGAAGAAGATAGAAAATCTCTGCGGGGACGTGAAATCTTGTGCCACAAACGCAGGAAACTGCACTTGGAAGTGGCTGTCAGTACAAGCTTCACGCTATTTCCCTATCAAATAACGTCCCGTCCCCTCTTACAAACAGCTTTTCCGTAAACCTTTTAATTTTATCTCTCGTATTAAGCATAAACAGGGCGAGCACTGACTCCGTGAACTGAAAATGTAATGGGCTTGTCTCATCAGTTTACGGCCAAGTTTCACTCAATTATTATTGCAGAGAAAAATAGGATAGAGTTGAATTGAGTTATGCTAATAGATAAATAACGTAAACATAACTCCAGAGTACTATTTACAGACTTTAAAGACTACTCCTATAGCAATCAACTTTATAAGGTTCCTGGCAGAATCATAATGGTGATAAAAGATACGGAAGCTTAAGACTATTTAAACTCTTAACAAAAGCTATTGTAACACTAACAGTAAATGAGCAACTCCCACAAAATATTATTTAATAATCACGCCCTGATAAGGTTTAAATTACATATTGCCATTGTTGTATGAAAAAACACTGAGTGGTTTTTTTTTTTAAACACGTGTAGCAACCCAACAGGTTTTAATTACCACACCTATTTCAGCGACGAGCTGTTCCACTCAAACACCCAAACATAATATTTACAACGTTGTGCAGTTGTTACGGATCTTGATGATTGATGGAACCTATTGTGTTGCCATCTTAATAACAACAAATGCAAGTGATTACCAACACAGAAGAGAAAATCTGTGTTTTTATTTTATAACAAAAGGCTGTCCTATAGGGACTTCTTTTCAACATAAACTAACAAACCTGCGCACATGTGAACGGGCTTTAGAGCTTCGCACAGAGAGTCAAAAACAAAGACTCTGCTGATTTAAGGACTGAGTATTTTTTTTGTATTAAGAGAATGTGAAAGCTGTCCAAAAAGCTGGTATAGTTTGTCACAATCCTGCAGAATTCATCTTGACCACAAGAAAATATCTGAAAACTGCATCAGAAAGATAGCATAGATCCCATTTCCAAAAAAAAAAAAGGCAAGCAATTGAGCCATTGAGTCAAACAGGAACACAATACATTTTCTGGCATCATTACTGAATATTTATATCAGTGATGAATAAGACTACAAACGAAATATTCTAACATGAAGCTTTGCCTTGTTAACTGTATGATATGCCAAAACACCACCTCCTGTAAATCACAGGGTTTAAAGACCAGTATTTCTTGTTTAAACATGCTACTTGTTCAGCAGAATCGCTTGTGTGAACAAGCATACATTAACGTACACTAACTAGAGCAGTTTCACTATCCAACTGATAGAGTATAATTTAAAGACCTCATTATCAGCATTGTAATTTTCAGACTGCTGAAATATCGTATTTGTTGCAAATATTATAGTGGCTAAACACTTCAACATTTGACGTTTCAGCCAGATAAAATGCAGACAGGCTTTTGTGCATTGATGAACACACTTTTAATCCTAAAGAAACTTTCTCTGTCAAATTAGAGGTGTCTCAACATTTGATTTATGAACACCATAATTAAAATCCTTATGCCTTAAAGAAAAACAAACTCTTCATTATAACAACAGCTTTCTTTCACATTTTTACCTTTTAATATTTGGAGTTTGCTTTCACGTGCTGCTATTAGTTATCAGTTTGGCATGTCATTTCTGGCTGCCAAAACAGGAGAATATTTCTCTTCACAACATGGTCAAATCTCAAAAGTCTAGGTAAGCATCCAAAGTGCTCAGTGTTTATTTAACGATTCCACAAAGCTTCTGTCGTGAAAACAATTTCTGCTAATTTAAGAGGCAGAGGAAAACCATCACACAATTCAGGGCTTTCTGTTTCTAGGAAGGCCAGAAATGCTGTAATGTCTGCCAAAATATTTCTCCTCTTTCTATGAACTGTCAGGACCAAGAGTTTAGAGAGAGACAATCAGGGGGGTTGGGGGGTGGGCATGTGAAAGAAAAAGAGTTAGATTTTCAAATATATTTCTGTAGTGGTTCAAGTTCAGTTTGAACATTAGACAGATTTCTGGAGGGGGAAGAGACTCCTATTTTATCTGAACAAATTCATGCATATCATTCATTCATCCAGCAGTACAGCAGCAGCAAGTTTCAGTTTCCTCAGCTGAATACAATTCAAAATTACACACAATCTCCACTAAAACTACCATTACTGAAAGTGGTGCAGTTACACATTAGCATCCCTCCTCTGAAGAAATCTATGTCCCCAAATCCCAGAAAGGAACAATTCATTTACAACCTAAGCAAGGAATCTTGAACGAAATCCTGAAGCTTGTCAAAAGTAGGATTTCCTAAACTATCAATAAGAAAGAAATTTCAAAAGAGGGAACTCCTAATTCAAGTCATTGATGCCAAAGTCCTGGTCCCCTTTACCTAGGTTTCTATCAAATTGGTTTTGAAATGTTATAAACATCTTGAAAAATGAATTAAAAGGAATAATGTCTGAAGATGGTCTCCCTGATGGGACCAAAGCATCAGCCTCTGCAGGGTTATCTGACTTCTGGCCACTAATTAAAAAAGCCAAAGTTCCTGAACTCCACATTACATGAAGCTGAAAAGCTTACCATGTAAAAGATTACAATAAAATATTGTAACTGCAGATAATGAGGACCTGAACAGAACCGCATTTCTATTGCTCCGTGAAGAGGTTGAAAATTCACTCCTCAAATATCATCCCTAAAAAAAACCCAGATGAATTCTGTAATCCTTCTAATAAGTTGCTGTAATGCTAGACTAGGATAAAACAGATCATGCTGCCCTCTTGTGTTAGACATGCACAGAAATCAACCCCTTTATTCCCGCGAATGACACATGGAGAGGAATATATAAAGCATTCACTACGAAGTAGAAAACATCCACATTTTCTTCCTTACAGATACCTTGACATGAATTCAACTCCCCTACTGGCATATGGATAGAAGAGGAAAGGATGTTTCAAGACAGTCAAATTCTACATTCCAAAAAAATAAACAAGTTCTGTCAACAAACGCAGACAAGTCAGATGTGATAAAGCCCAAAACACAACCACTTAATCTCTAACTTCCCAACAACAGCTTTCACTATAGCTAAGTGACGCTGTATAGATAGCTGCTGACAGATTTGAATTTTAGTCATAAATATCTGATCATTCTTTCTGAATGGTGGCTAACACAATAAGCTTTAGCCACTTAGAATTATCAGCTCAACAGAGTTAGGTTAAGGGCTTAAGAAAGAAAGAGACAGCCGCTTACTAATAAGGTTCTTCCAATACAAAACATGCTTAAAGCAGTAACATCCAACTGTTTTTAAATCTATGCCAAATTACAGAAAGGTGAAATCTGTGTACACACAAATATTTTGGGGTGTGAAGGGAGAGAGGGGTCCTCATACTCCTCTTCTGTCTCTGCTGTGTAATCCGGGTGCCCAAAATATATTCAAATTCCTGTATCATCTGGGTAAGATGCTCATTACTATTCCCTTTACAACCTTCCCCTCCCTATACATTGGTAAAGCAATCTGTAAAGAGAGGTTCTGGGCTCATGGCTAAACTGATACACAAAGCTTTTTTTCTTTTTTTCTTTTTTTTTTTTT
>NW_010429528.1:7820-19524 GCF_000710305.1 Buceros rhinoceros silvestris
GTAAACTTGTACACAAAGCTTTTTTTTTTTTTTTTTTTTTTTTTTTTTTTTTTTTTTTTAGAAATAAGTCATCTCATTTGTTAACCACGACTGATTGGATCTACACTGCTGGTAGCTGACAGACATGTCATGATTCACCACGTACTTCCATTTCCTAATGTCGACTCCCTGATGCGGCTCATTAGTCTGTTTCCCCATTAAGAACTATGGAGAGCTTGGGATGTCTGTTTATTTAAGTTTCCTTCCTTGACTTTGAAACATGGATCACCGTATGTTCAAAATACTGACCGTGGCATTTTTTTAATTGCTCATTATTTTTGGATAAATAGAACAGCAAAAGTCAGTTCAGCAGTTGCTTCTGCTAAGGTCTTAAGAGATCTTACACAAATACTGAGAACACGATGGATACTTAAATGACAGATCTGACATTGCAAAATCAGCTTTGCTAATATGGGATATAATTAACTAATGGTTTGGCTTGGCTATTACAATCACAACCCTAGAAAAAGGAGCTTTTAATAATTTCAGTTTCTTTTTATAGTAAGGCATATCACAAAAAGAAAGAAAAAACCCCACAACTTAAATCTCATCCCAGTGCAAAAAAAATAGCATTTAAAGTTCAAAAAGATAAATACACAATAAAAAACCCCACGGAAATGAGACAGTGAAATACAGATGTTAAAAAGAGAATTTCAGAACTGCTACATGCTGCAGTTCTGAACAAGAGCATCGTCTCACACGTCATCTTTTCCCTTTTCTTTTTCCCTTTTTCAAAAGATGTATAGATCAGAACAGCAGTACCTTCCCATGCTACTATGACCAAAAGAAAGATGAAAAGAAATAAATGCACACTGAAGTTAATCTTCTATTATAAAATATCTGCTGATAAATAGAAACACAGATCTGTAAGTCACAACAGCGTGTGAGTACCAGCGATAGGCAGGTTTTTTGAATGTCACTTTTACAAAGCACTGCTAATTTGAGCTTCATAGAATGTTACAAAGCAAACTGTTATTTATTACTCTACATTGTCCCTGATGTTTACTCTATAGTTCTTTAGTTTGTTATAACGAGCCATGTTTCTGGACATTCTTAGATGATTATGTATCTTTCTTCAAAAAATACAGTTAATGCATATGCTGCACACACACAAAACTAAAAAAAAAAAAAAAGGAGAGAGAGGGAGGGAGAGAAGAGGAAGATCCCTGCCTACCTGACAACAAACCCCATCAGTACTACGATTCGTTCTGATGTTTGTGCTCTCACTAACTCTCCACTAACCTGTCTCCTGAGCTTATATCTTCACTACTAATCCTTTGTAGTGGCCTTGAATTTACACTAACACAGACTCATATACAAGTCAACTGCATTATGCAGCCTTAAACTTCTACAGTTGTAGATTTTTTTTTTTAAAGGGGAAATTGTACATTTTTCATTTATCACATTATGGACATGAACCTTTCCTCCATATGCATATTTCTTCCTGAAAATATTCCTTATTTCTCTGAAACAATAAAGCCATCCCTTATATACCCTTACTAGAATTAAAAGCCTTCTGGAACTACAAGAACAAGCCCATGTTCTTTTTCTTCAAGGGAGTGAAGACCATCAGATTTCTGCTTCTCACTTAAGACAGGCCATAGTAAATCAGTACCACCCTAGTACCTCATTCTCTTCACTCTGCTCCAGCTTCTCTCATTTCTTCTGAGGAGTGTAAGTATCTGGATTTCAGTTTTAAATTGCATGCTTTATGCTTTTGTGCATTCTGGAATTACCACGCATGCTTAAAATTATTTTTTAAAAGGACAAACCATTGTTGGGGATAAGCTTTCAAAGAAAAGCACAAGAAAGGCATCCCCACAGAATGCATGCATATACATTCAGCATATGTAAGACACCCCTTTATAACTGAATCAGAACAGCAATGGAACTAGCAGGTCAATGTACAACACCAAAAGTTGTAAGTAACTCATTTTTTTCTAGACTGCATTTGATCAACCATCAATAAGCAGTCAACATTCTGACTTTTAAATTTAAAAAGACCACACTGTTAAATTTAAAGATTTTAAGTAAAAGAAGCAAAAAACCACCCCAAATGTGCAAAAATATTGTAAAATTGTAATTGCCCAGAAATACTATAGTAAACATAATCAGTGAGGTACATTAAATGTTAAGGGTTTTTTTACTATTAAACTTACCTATAGGATTTCTGTCAAAAAACAAGACTGGAGCTTTCAAAATTGATTGAAACATTTTGTTGTGCAAAGTCTGACCAGAATTAACAAGAACTTGAAACACCAGAAGACTTCTTATTATGCCAAACAGTACTGTAGCCACCGTTAAACCTGAAATTCAAAACACATGAACAGAGAGAGCATGCATATGGATATGGATTGTTCACAAGGAATTTAAAATAAAACAGAACTAAACCCAAATAATCCTGACTTCTGTATATAGCAAGAATCCAAAGTTAAGCTGAGCACAGAACACAGGTATCTTCTATTTGTCAGTAGCTTCAGTTACTATCATATCATTGATTTAAACAATTTCTCTTTTTCATCTTGAAAGAAGTATCACTTTATAGAAATGAAGGAAATGTCTGTTAACCCATGAAATAAATCTGTATTAAAACCTTCTGCAAAACAGCTCTGCTAAGAAATTCATTTCACAGTGCCGTGTATAATTGTGGCTTGCAGAGGTCACTGTGAAGATTCAACATTTGCCAGCGGGTATTAACCAAGTAATATATACATGGTTATTTAGAGACAACCTTGAGTTATTCTCAATCAGCCCAAACCACTCATGCCATTCCTCCCCTTCTAAACCACATCAAATCATTTAAATTATGTGTATTTCTTTTACACAGTAGAAGATGCATCTTTTATGCCAAGCAAAATAGAGCCCTTCTAGGGAATTGGTCTGCAGACCAAATGGTCTTCCTTGTGGGCACATCTCCACTTTCAAGACATGGGTGCTACAGGGCAAAAGATGGAAATGAAGAATGATGAGATTGCTACTGCTCTGTTTGCTCTGTGTAATCTCCAGTGTGGCTGCTCAAATTCCCAGTCAGTGCAGGTCAACAGTGAAGGCATTAACCTCACATTTGGCAGTTGCTGGCAGGCTCCAGGTGATCTGCTCCAGAAACTAAGCATAGCTACCACAAGCCCAGATGCTCAGACCTTGAGGACACCCTTAAGTTAGACCTTAACTAGCATCATAAAATATTGCCTCTTCTAAGAACACGTTAAATCTGGACACAATTCAGGTACAGCTATAGTAACAGCAGCAAAGTGTGAGGTTTTACATCATATGATGTGGTTAAATCAATCAGTTATTCCGTCCTGCTTACTGCTGCATCCTCCCAGGATGCAAGAGAAGTGATCACCATTTCATTTGTTTACTCACAGTTTATTGACTGTGTTCTGCACGGTGCTGTTTTTAAGGAAAAAGCACATGGCTGGGATGAGGGCTGACTTCTGTATTCCAGGCCAGACAAAGGAAAACAACTCCAAAAGTAACTCATGTACCCAAACAAGAAAGCTTGGTCATGTACAAACAGAGCAGAAGAGCAACCAAGCAACAGGCTGTGGCAGAGCCCATGCCTAACAGCAGCCCGTGGAAGCAGTGGGAGAAGAGGGAGCATGTCCTGGGAACCCCACATTTCTGTACATCCTCCCTGAGGCTTGGAAGCTGCTGGAAGCTGATAGCATAACCCTCACCAAACGAATCACCTGAAAAGACCTAATGGTTAAGGAGAAGAGGGAGGGATGAGACTTCTTTCAAGTCTTTCACCCTGTCTGTCTCACACCAAAGGTTTTTGCTTTCCCCATTTACAAGCTTAGCACCTCAGTATGAGAGAGACAAGCACTCTGCACACTGACTTTACAGAAGAGGTGTGGAATTGGTACCTCAGTGCTGGCCAAAAGTGTTCCCATTAACAGAAATTCTACACTTCTAAATCTGTCTGATAGAAACAACAGGGACTAGGAAGTGACTACCATGGTAATTTTTTTTTTTCCCAAACACTGAGAATCAGAAATAAAAATGTTAAATTATTTTATTCAGTTTCAGAGGTTTCAGAAAAACGAGTTAGGTTATTATGTACTTCATACGAAATGTACTATCCTTCTATAACTTTCTCAACTTCATTTATGATTTTGCTTAGGTAGGTCAATGCTGTCTGTTCAACTACTGCAAGTATCTCACTAAGTCATCTGAACATTTCAATAGAAAGACAACCTTTGCTGTTCAAAAAAATTTGCTTTAAAGGATAAAATTTTCCATAACCTTGTTTAGATTATACAGTCAGAGAAAGCCAAGTTTGCCACACTTAATCATACTGTGCAGTCCACTGGAACAGCTCATGAAATAAGACATTACACAGAGAAAATAAGAGCCAAGTCTATCTGGCTCCTAAACTGTTGCTTCCCAGGCCAAGCACAATGTTTTCTTTCAAGCACTTGTATGACGTGGATTTCTGAAAAAAACCTGAACAATAAGTCTTCCACCTATCCTCTCACCCATGAGAAATGATTCTGAATACATTCAATGCATATTCTGCTGGTATTCCACCTGTTTTCTCACACCTAACATTCACATCTCCATCAAGAAACTACCATGCCATACAGAAGTGTACATCGCTAAAGGTGACAAATAGCAGAGTCTGAGAGCATATTTCTACATGTGATTTTTCTATGTCAATTTTTACTACAATTCGGAGCAGTGTTTCAAGATGTCTGTGTGCCTGAATACAAGGATCAGTGGCCTTTTCTGGATATTCAGAAGCATATGGCTAACTATTGAAATAGACTGAAATGTTTTTTAACATCCTGCTTCGCATACCCAGCTAGGATGCTTTTTAAAAACTGGTTATTTTGCTATGGCACTTCAGAAGGAATGTAGTCATGCCAAGGTTTAGAACAGAATGAATATCCATTTCTAATCCCTCTTGCCCATCCATATAATGAGCAAAGATTTAGCTCAATGACCTATTAGTATAGACAATAACCACAACCTTACAGTGACTGACTTCTTGAATACTCAATTTCTAGTTTACTTCCCGAAATCCAGGGAAAGCAAATTAAAAGCCTGCATTCAACCTGTTTCTTCTGTTAGATTTTATTTTATTTATTGCAATTAATTTAGCCAGTAAGCAAGACTCAGGCTCCTAATCTGTTCAGGCATTACTCAGTTGCTGCTAGAAATCACATTTCCCCAAATTGCCATTACTTTGCACCTCTCAAAACTGTTTATTATGACAGGTCAGAAAATAAATAGTTCTTTAGACACACACCCATGCGTGTGTAATTACCTGCATAAATTCCCAAATAAAAGTTAAGGTCTAGATGTTCTGTCTCATTTGCTCTATTATTTCCATTCGTTGTGACATTCAACTTCTCTTGATGATTTGCCCTGCGGAAATGCATACAGAAGACAATGATTATTAAATCACATCCTGCAAATATTAATGAGTACATTTAACTGTTTCTAGAATTAAGTCTGTTGAAATCTTTAGTTTAAAAGATCCTATGTACTGATGTTGTTATACCTCACACCACGAGTAGATGCAATCACAGGATACAATTCAGCATAAAGTTTGATTTTTTTTTTCCCCATACAAAATGAGTGGAGATCAGAAAAATATCAAGCATATTCTTAAGTCTTCTAGAACAGCTTTCCCACACACACACCACCGAAACAACATTAACTTCTATTAGACAAACAGCACTTGACTGAAAAGGCAGAAATGACCAACCAATTATTAACAACAACTTACCAGTAAGAAAGCCACCAGTCCTGCAGCACATATGCCACCTTGAGTAAAAGAAGAAAACACAAGAATCGTCTTACAAAATGAAAAAAACATTAGAAAATTAAGTTTCCTTGCTATTCTTTAATGTTCTCTGGGAAAACATCACATATTCAAGAAAGCACGCCACCCAGTCTTTCAAGACCAGCAGCAATTTGCAAAGCACATTAGAAGGTGCATTAGAACCCTGTACAAAGAAAGAAGTTACCTTAAATTACCTTACATGATAGCAAACTAAAGCAACATACTTAAGCGAAGAAAATATAGCAGCTCTTCCTAAAGTATGATAATTGCACATTAAAGAGCTCATTTTTTCAGTTCCTAAATTTGCTACTCGAGATATTCCAAAATGCTTTTTGATTAACAAACTTTCTGATGTTACCAGCCCAGAAATTTGTGTTTACAGGAGATAATTACCAGAAACAGGGTTGAAGGAGTATGAGAGAAGAGGGGAAGGGAGTAACTCCCTCCTACTGCCACTTTGCTTCTGTACTGGGAGGTGACTACAAACTTGTCACAGAGTTATTGATCTCAAAATGCACCTCTGCTCGTGTGAATTTAGAGTTCTGGACAGTCTACTGCAGAGATTTGTTCTTGTTCAGCCGTCTTTTCAACAGACTCAATTCAAGGACAAGCAAGAAGGAAGTGAAATGTGACAATTATATAGAGTATTTTTTACAGCCAAGACCAATCATTTCCATGAAATGAATTTAAGCTTTCTCTTCAGGAAACAGGAAAAGGCATTAAGCTATCTTCATGCAGCTTACTCAGCTTACCATTACTTTCAGGAAGTTTCAAAAGCGTTTTCCTTGTTTAACAATTCTTTGACAGACCTGCTACAGCCTACATTACTCACAATGTTTGACTATCCTCTCCCTCACTTTCTTACTCTGCTGAACAGGGATCCTCCTTCTGGCCCTTCTCATAACCTGCACTTACCAGCAGATGAGCTTGTTTTTTCAACACCTTCTGTCAAGAATCTGTCCTCCTATACCCATACATCTCTTTACCCTCCTCAACTGGAAACACACTAACTGCTCAGGTTTGTTCAACACTACTTTATACACCTGATGATTTTATTTTCTCTCTCCAAAAATTATACTAGCTTATAATTTCTGCGCCATGCTGACAGTAAAATAATTATTTTATCCAAGTATTAAAACTGTTGAAATAAGGATCAGTGCAAGACTTCTCAATGCTGTACCAGAACTCCATGCTGATATATAAAATTTGATTGAGTATACTATAAAATTGTTAAAGAACACCATGCTCCCAAACATTTTAGATGAAACTTCCCAGTAAAAAGCATACACAATGTTAAAAAGAAAAAAGAAAGAAAGAAAAAGAAGGCAAACCCAAAACACATTCAATATTATTTGTGGCTCCAGACAACTTACCTGTGCCAAAATATTGAATACTAGAAGTATAAAAATCACAAAGTAGTTTGCTCCCGCAGTGAAATACTTTCTGTAAACCTTAAAGCTTATTTTTCCCTCAGAGCGACTCTCCTCTGGTAGTGCAGCCAGTGCATTTTCAGCCTGAAAAAAAAAAACCCAACAACAAAAAAACCCAGAATAAAACACATCAACCTTGCAGTTGCAGAGTCAGACTAAGCCACTTGAATGTAGTGGTTCAGAATTAGCAAACAATTAAATAAGGATATAAAGTGATTATGCATCTAAAAACTTTAAATATCAGAACTATAGCTTTGGCCAAAAAAAATTAGTCTCAGCGCAGTAATACTGAAAAAAATCTACTCTGCAACGTGACACTGTGAGGATTTTATTGTGCCTTACATCACAGAATGAAACACAACTTCATTTACAGCCAATAATATTCAGTCTAACTGAGGACTAAACCAGGTTTTTCTTATGTACTACCTTCAGTCATAACAGCTCTGGAAACAAAGGCCTGGACTTCGGAAATATTCTGTTTTCACAGTGCAAGTGCCTGTACCCTTTCCTTTTCAGAAAAGTGCTTAAAGTAAATATTCTTCCGCAAGTATGTCCCAAAAATCAATCAATATATACCCAGAATGACAGATTGCTCATAAGGTTCTAACCACCTCCTTCTAAGTATCAACAAAGCATCTCAAAAAAAAGTAAAATGAGAGATCATATTAAGCAAACAATGGATGGGGGACACTGAAAGATTAAAAAACTAAAAAAAGAAACAGGCAAAAAGAATGTAAGAGAAATATTCAAACGAACAAAATTCTGTGTGGTTTCTTTGGGTTTTGGCACGGTTTTTTTTTAATTGCAGTATCTGTGATAGAAAAACAAGTGCCAGTTCAGTGGAGCCGTAATACTTGATTGTGTCGTCAGCAGACAGGGCTGTACCTGAGCAGTGGAATCAATAGACTCAACTCAGATGGAAAGAAGAAATCTCACCTACTTGCCCACAAAAGAAGAGAAACCTATTGTGGTTTTTTGTTTCTCCAGCCCTCCCACCACCATCCAACAGCTTTAATGCTGCTAAAAAGTTTGACATACCTTTGTGGATTTAAGAGTTGAGTCACCACTGGGACATTAATAATATCAAGGAAGCTAAGTGCTTTGGGGCATAAAACCATTCCTCCAAAAAGGTATGAGAAAGCCTGTAGCTTTTTTTTTCTTTAAATCTCACTGGTTTTCATCATAGAAAAGAAAAAGAAATAGCATATACCCATAGCACAAAGGTAACAATCATCAGGGGAACACAGGGAGTACTTGTTGCATTTGTTCCATGGACGCAGTGCCAGCACAAGTCTAGCAGGGTTCCTGAGCTCCTGTGCTGGTTTACGTAAATGCAAACACACCAGCAGAAGGCTGCCTCTGGAACAGACCCCCTATGGCTGCTTTTGCACTGTGCAGAACAAGAGATAATAAGGCACCTGGAAGTCAAGCTGTCACCATACAAAGCGTTCTGTTTTCACCGACCCAAGGGCTGGGCAGAGCAACACAGTGGTGTCCCAAGGTTACCTCCTCAGAGACATTCTCAAGACTGCGTGGGTATGTGAACACCAGCCATGCAAAGTAGACTCTGTATGAAGCTGCCACTTCTGCACGCACTTCCCAGAGCTCAGGATTTCAGGGAAAGTGTTAAACTGAGTTCAGCACTGCACAAACAAGCAGAACCCACCCAATACAGTCGTACTGGCCTTTTAAAGCCCTGCTGTCAGAGGACAGGATGAAGAAAGCACAGAGCAGAGTCTTTGGACCCCTACAGGAGTGCTTCCTGCATCCAGCAGAGCTGATGCTGAACCTGAACAAGTTCACTTTGCTGGGTTTGCCCAGAACAGCACAGAGCTGTGGGATGCCTGCACTCCGCAGCCCAGGTGGCAGGACTGACAGCAGCACAGTGCTGGGCAGATCCACCATGGAGGGCAAGCTCTCACCTGCTAATGCAATCCAACAACCCCTAAAATTCTAATGCAGCAGGAAAGCCCTTATTGAAGTTAAAAAACCAGTCAGATGACAATTGAGGCACAGCTATCCTTTGAGCACTCACAGATGGTTGTTGTTCCACTGCTCCATCTTTCTGTGAGTGGACAGAAGAATCCTGGGACCAAACAGAGGACTCCGAGAAGGTTCGGTTCCGTGCAGACTTCAGGTTAGGGGTTCCTGGAACCGACGGCTGTTCTACCTCCTCATCTTTTTTCAAAAGGGAAGCAAAGTCGATGCCAGATCTCAGGAACTCTGAATAGGTACCTTTCCCCACCATTTTACCCTACAATTAATATAAGCTTTGATTATCTTCATTATACGCTTTCTGTAAAGTTCAATTTTTCCTATCTATCCTCAGTGCCTCTGGAGTTTTGCAGTTGCTGAGCACCGCAACCGAGCTGAAACCTCTATTGCTATCAGTTTTTCATCTAGAAGACCAAAAACAAGATCTTCACTCTCTAACCAGTCCCTTCCCACCAGCTAACCAGCAGGCCAAGGCACATACAAACAGGATGACAAAAGTCCCAGTTACATTCAGGTGAAAATTACCTCCTTGGAGAAGCTGCGGGAGACAGCCCATGAAGCTTTAGGAGAAGGTGCTGAACGACAACACATAACCATCGCTACTTTACATTATTTAATTTTCTGGTCCTCATAAAGCTCTACAAGGAGCCACACCAACAGTTTCCACACCTCTTTACATCTCTATCCTAAACTCATTTCTAGGAAGCTACCGTGATTTCTAAAGAGACCTGAATGGGAGGAAAAAGACAGCTGGTGTCCTTTTTTTGCACCTTTTGAGGCCTCAAAAGTAATTTCACATACTTCAGCACCCAACCTTAGAAAAAAACAGCAAAAGAGCCTGAACAGCTGAAGTTCTTGCATTTCCCCTCTACCCCTGAATATCTGGTACAACAAAGTTGGGAAGGAACCAGTTTTGCTGAAGACCTGCTCATTCTCAAAGGTATCTGTGATCATTTCTCACCCTTAATTTAAAAAAAGGAATGGATGCAAAACCAATATAGTTCTTAATTCACACAAAAGTGTAAGAAACAAGAATAACAGCAAAGCATTAACATAGCCTCAAAATAAGAAATTCACAGTATATTATACATATGTGAGATAAAAATCAGTATGTGACATTACATATATGCATGACAAAATTCAAAATCACATTTTTCAGGGAAGATATTCTAGAAAAAAATCAACTTATTCATTAATAACTATAAGTCTTTAAAATTATATATGGTCATTAGTAGACAGGAAACAAATTTACAAACTAGAAATAAAAATCTTAAACTCTTTTTTCCTTTCTTAGATTAAAAAGGATAACTAGAAAGTATGTGAGATATAAAGGTATAGACACTGAAATGACTTACATCTTTTAAAATTAGAATCTGACTTGCAGCACGGAGATACTGCAACTGGTGAGTGACCAAAACACAGATCTTCTGATGCAAGGCCTGACAAATACATCTGCAAAGAGATGCAAAAATTAATTAAAAAATGAAATGTCCTGAAACATTTTGGCTATTTCTGGAAAATGTCTTCTACTGATTTACATCAGGTTTAAAGTAAGACAAAACGATGCACATGCTTATTTGATTGACATGAACTACACTTAACAAAT
The DNA here is from genome assembly GCF_000710305.1 of Buceros rhinoceros silvestris. Taxonomy (NCBI): domain Eukaryota; kingdom Metazoa; phylum Chordata; class Aves; order Bucerotiformes; family Bucerotidae; genus Buceros; species Buceros rhinoceros. The sequence goes on from NW_010429528.1 coordinate 18,685, forward strand.
ATGTTCCTTATTCATCTGTGTAAGTTTCTAAGGTAGGGAAAAGAGATTTCCTATTTCTGGACTGGGGTGAAAGAGGATAAAATATCTTGAGGACGTTTCAATAAAATTGTCTTCAACATCCTCCTAATAGATGTACATGTCATAAGCTGAATTGCCAAGGGTATTTAACAAAAAGTAAACTAACAAGAAATGAAAGCAGGAACACACTGTGGGCAATTGTGGGAAAATACAGCCAACAACAGTAACTTCTTTTTAGATGAGCTTTTAGAGCAGCTGTAACCATGAGCCACTGAGAGTTCTGGAGAAATAAACAGTACTACTGATGTGAGCTACATCCACATATGTAACTGAGGTAGAGGAGCAAGACCTTTCAACCATCTCTGAGCTTTTCCCACAGAATCAAGGCTTACCTTCCTCTCCAAAACCTTACCTGCTTACTCTAGAGGCTTCCCCAGAAGTTTTGGATTTGGACAGAGAAATAAGAAGGGGCACACCAGAACCAGTCAGCAAGTGCAGTTCAATCCCACACAGTTTTAGCCCAAAAGATACCTGGTATTTTTTCAGGCTCCCAAAGCACTGCAGTGGAGTAAAGGTTTACAAGTGTGGGGGTCTGCAAACACACTCTTCACATACAACAGGAAGAGCACGCACACATCTGAGATCCAGCACTACCAACACTCTCATTGCCTTCACCCCCACAGTAACAAACTGGGGACACAAACCCTTCAAGATGCTACTTTCTCAACTACTCGCTATCTTAAGGAAATAAGGAAAACTGATATTGTCTAGAACTGAAGTGTCCAGGGAAGGTGTACACATTAGCATTTTCCATTCGGATCA